>NC_039292.1:20094910-20324471 GCF_003368295.1 Carassius auratus | reverse complement strand
TAAGGGAAACAGGTCAATTTAGCTCAAAGGGAATCATTTAAGATTTTAAAGGGAATTTGAACAGAATCACTGTTTCACGGCTGTTCACGGAGACGCGCCTGCGGTTCAGTGAACGAGCCGTTTAACATCAAATCTGCGCTGGATACTAATATCCAAACTATAGTGAAAACACTATCAATTAGCACAGTAACAAGATCGGCAGTTTAAGACATTAACTTGTAAGCACAAAACACAAGATACTTCTCTTTTCAATATGAATAAGGCTTTATTAGATAAATCTAAGACATATAAACTAATCTAACACATAAACGCACGCACACACACATTCACACAAGTTGCAGGAAGGTCGAAAGTTAGGGAAAGATGAGTTTAAGAGAATGGAAATATGGAATCCCAAGTTAACAGCAATACGTTAAATTGCATAAACATGAACAACCATCAATCACGTAATTAGCGCTCGCATTGAGTTCCTCTCAATGGGTTAAAATTATATTAGATACACCAGTAAAGGTCACAGTCTGGAGTAAAGTTACTTGCATCTCCTGTGAAGAAGGAGCCTCGGTGAAAGGGCTATCCCGAGGTCGTTGATTGGCTGGAAGTTCAGTCTCTGAAGTGACGTCTTGGGAAGCCCGTGGTTGTTGGGCGTTGGCTGAAAGTGCAGAGTCGTGTTCGCTGGTTGAAGTTGAATGGACGTTACAAAACTTAACTCAGAACACGAAACTCTCAAACGGAAAAGAAAAGAAATAAAGTTTGACGAGACTAGGTTGTGTTCCTTCTCATAGTAGCAGCAGGCAGGCACGCTGGAACCGCGCTCAAAGAACAATGATGACTAACCGCATGGCTAGATGCTACAAGCTAAAGCTAGGTAGCAAAGCTACAAGCTAAGAGCAGGCATGACTGATAGCACGAGCAAGGCTGGAACTAAAAGGCAGGACTAAAAGCAAGGGCATGACTAAAAGCAGAATTCGGTGTCCAAAGTATTTAAAACTTCCTTGTTGGCCACCCCTCAAATGTTGCCTTGACCAATCAGATATGTTCTTGGGTGGGTATCATAAATCATTTGTTTATCTTACCAAGCATGTGGTTCTTGCCTCACAGGGTCTAATTTTGGACATGATTCCTATAACATGATTATGATATATTTTACAAATAAATGATTGTCAGGACAATATCAAGCAAGAAAATGCGATTATTTGAATACTAGACATGACTAGGTATCCTATAGTTATCAAAAGACATACACAATAAGTGATTATACATGATAGTCAAATGTGTGGGTTACACGTAAATGAATATGGAGTTAAGCAATGGAATGATTCATTCATAAGTCTTTTTTGAGTTCATTCTGGTCCATATATAATGTATAAAAAGGGTTTCTTTGCCATTCTCTGGCAAAGGACTTTTCTGTGAAGACAAAGGTTTAAAGCCCTTCCCCCTTAGGAATTTCAGTCTGGTTTCACTGGCTGGGGGGAAGTCAATGCAAGTATTTAACTTGATCTCCTGGGTTTACATGTGATGTCCAGCGTTGCATTCCAATCACGAACAATAAATTTGACAATCTCTTCTTCGAATTAAAATTGTCAATAATTGTTCTATTGGTGTTAATGTTGAAAGCTGTTGTGTGAACAAGTTGGTTGGTTGGTTATCTTGCTTGGTTCCTGTGGCACTAGAACTGATTTATGACTTCCTGAGGAATTCAGCTCATGTTTCAATGCACACAGCTCTGATAGACTCTTTGATTTGTCTGATTTGACTCATTTCTGCTACATATATCCCCCTTTCGATCGGCGAGGTGTTTAGGTGAAGACATCGTCGATCGCTGGAGAAACAAAGGCAGAAGAAGCAGACAAACACAGCAAACAGCAAGACAACACCTCCATGACAGTTACTGTACTGGTGCAGGCATCAGGTTATTTAGGTACACGTGGTTAAGTTCAATTAGTCAATGTAGTTTAGCACATTGAGGATAGTTTAGATCGTCTTGGAAATTGTTTTTATTTTGATTCATCAATCAAATTTGTGGTTAACTTTGTTTGGTTCTTCTAGGTTGTCTTACTTTACATGTTTACCATTAGTTTTCTAGTAATTTCATTTTCAATTCAATGGATTGACCTATCATGCATGGAGCTCTCTGGCTTCCATTCAGTTTAGAGTGGCTGGCGGATATTAGGTGTTGCGAGTCAATCCTAATATCAGACCTTCGACCCTCGCAGGGTGTCTAGGCGTTTCACCTACTCAGGAAAGAGGGGAAGGAGAAGGATAGGTAAAAGAAGAACAAAACAAAACAAGGCTGCTGTGGGTTTTCCTAGCATGTGTTACAACTACTATTGAGCTAGGATGTCAGGTGCAGCTAGTGTGTCGTGAACCTTAACTTAGTGTCAGGTGTTCTACCTATTGTGAGGATGGCTGCACGTTTCTTCATGGTGGGTATGTGTAACTTTGTTACGCTAAAAGTTGGATATTCTACCTGTGGGAAGAATATGTTTGTTGACTGTGTTATCAGTAGATGTGTTTACCTCTGGGTGTAGGTAATGTTGTGTGTTACTGGTGTAGTGCATGTGTGGTCAGATCTGTTCAAGTCTGTGTTGTCTCCCCCTTTTTCTAGCATGTCACTAAGACGGGCCTCAGCATCCTTGGCTTGGATGAGGCGTGTCCATGGTCTAATGAGGGTCAGTCCAGCAAGGCAGGAAGTTCTTTAGCAGACAGTCGGAGGCAGTTTGGGCATGGCTGTGTGAAGCTGAGTGCAAAACTTGTCTTCTATGTTGCATTCTTCTTGTGATGCCTTCTGGCTGTAGCAGACTTTCTGACCTTCTGTGCTCTGGTGGTTGCTGTTGCACAGACAGGGAATTTGGAACTTGGAGTAGGAGTTCATTTGACAGTTTGTTAGTGACTGAGGTGATGTCCTTTAGTACCTCAGATTTTTCATCAACAGTTGGCCGTTAAAGACTTTGTTCATTCTGGGTTGTTGTTGAACAGGTGCTTGTCATCTCTGATGTGGTGCACCAGGGGATCACCGGCCTTTCCGTTCTGTCGCTGGTCACAGCGAGCATGACTCAACTTTGTGGTCATATGCATGTAAATTGTCTTGAAGGAAACTCTCTTAGTTTGTTCCATGACTTGTTCGTGTCTTCTAATGGTAAGCGGTCATGTTCTTGTGCATACTCAGCACTGTGGCATGTCTGAGTGGTGCTGAGGTGGGTTTTGTTGTCGCTTACCCACACGAGTTGCTCTTGGATGAGTCAGGTGATTACCTTTGGATATCTGGTTAGGTTTCCAGATGTTATCCTTTTGGTTTCTTGAGAAGAGTGGCTGGTCCCATGGATTTTTCCAGCAGTTGGGCTGAAAGCAGTCGTGGATATGGGCTTCACGTTCTCTGTGCTCTTGATGGAAGACTCTGGTGTTGTGATGCCACTGGGTGTCGTCCAGTGCAAGGCTTGAGTCTTTGTTGACAGAGTTCAAGAGTGTGGAGGTTTTGTTACCTTTCTTTTGAGGCCAACTTCTGCTTGTTATAGGCCTTCTGTGTTAGGTCACGCAACTGTTGGATGGTCATGGAGTTCGGACAGGCCATGACACCTAGATGGTGACTGACTCCAGGGTGCAGATTCTTTAGGAAGAGGGTTTTGAAGTTCACATCCTCTTCAAGGTCAGAGTTGTTGTGTGCACCAAAGTAGGATTGTCGGAGTCGGTTGTAGTAAGCTTGTGGAGTCTCTGACGACCTTGTTTGGTTTTCCAAGGCAGTTAACAGTCCATGTTCAGACTCTGGGTCTGTAAACTCTTTAATCAGGACCTTACGAAGTCGCTGGTAGTTTGACTTGGTTTGACTGGGCTGTCGATCTAGAAAGTTTCGTACCTCGGAACTGGACGGTGGCTCTAAGGAGGTATAACCAGTCTCTGTCAGTCACATGAGGTCTCACTTCCAGATGGAATTCGATATCTCGCAGGTAAGCTTGGATGTCGGGGCTCTCTGTGGAGTTCGGGTTGAAACCTGCTGATGTTTTTAGACAGCTTGTTGAGGTCTTTGATGGTCATCCCGTGTGCAGCTTCAAGGCCTTGGACGGGAGGTTTTCTTTCGTTGGCAGGAAAGGGTTGTGTGGCGAAGGCAGGTGAGGTTTTGGGGTTGTGGCCCTTCGCTCCTTTCGTCACATGCCAGTTCTTGGACGTGGGACTCTGCTCTGCTCAGCAGTGATGAGGCTAAGAGAGGTTTCTCTTTCCTTGGCTCTTGTTTGTGCTTGTAAGCATTTTGGAGTTCTTTTCTGACCATGTAGAGCTCATCGTTGGTATCGTCTAGTTGTTGGGTCAGATTGTCCGTTTCAGTTCTGTACCTTTCAAGGTGGTCTTTCAAAGCACTGATTTCAGAGTTCTTGTTTCTGATGTCTATCTTGGCTTTCTCTAGTAGCTGTTCGGCATACTGGAGTCTGTTTACCAGGTCTTTCTGAGCAGCCGTTGTATGTTGCTGGTCGAGCTGAGCTGCTGCCAGGGCTGCTAGGAGCTTCATAACTTGTTCTGTTGTATCCTGCTCCCTCTCGCTGGGTGCTTTGAGTTGATTTTGAACTTTCACTTCCAGCTTGTCTATGCGACGTTCAGCACGTGTCAGCTCCTCTTGAAGGTGGGTGATGTGCTTGTCGCTCAGTTTCAGCTGGGTTGTGAAGGCATAGCTTAGTGAGCTCGTGATCATGACTAGCTCCTCGTGGTTGTTGTTCCGGCTTGAATCTTGTGTCAGGAATCTTCTCAGGATTAGGATTATTATTAAAAATAATAACAGTTCAAATGTCTTTGGAGTGAGGCTGTCTGTTATGCCTCTCAGCCAA
Organism: Carassius auratus; assembly: GCF_003368295.1. Taxonomy (NCBI): domain Eukaryota; kingdom Metazoa; phylum Chordata; class Actinopteri; order Cypriniformes; family Cyprinidae; genus Carassius; species Carassius auratus. The sequence continues at coordinate 20,319,663 of NC_039292.1, read as the reverse complement.
ATGTTCACATCTTCCCCATGGGCAATGGGGTCTGCAGTCTGCGGCATGTTGGCACGCTAGGGAGAAGAGAGACTGACACAGATCTGTGTGGAGTAAAAGCCTATGTGTGGTGGGACAACTAAGTGTTGTATCAGTGATTGTGAACCACTAGTGAAATGTGGTGATGACTGTGTTGGTCTCAGGATGTCTAAGTAGACTAGAGATGCGAATACTTTGTCACTCTAATGAGGAAGAGGAAAAGAGAGACAGAGGTGAAAAACAAATTCAACTGACAAGCAAAATTTCTGTTTTTCAAATGAGGAAAATTATTTTTTTCCAATTAAATGTTATCAAAAACGTAAACAATATTATTATATTTCTTGCTTTGGACAAAAGAATACAATAATAATTCTGATATCTCTTTTCTTAGTCTGACAGGATTGACACCGTACACCTTTCAGTTGGACGGCTCACCAGGGAGTCAGCGAAGGCGACAGTTGCTCAACACGTATCTCTATTAAATTGATCTCAACGATGGATGAGATGCTAAAACTTGGATTGCGTTTCCAAATGTAGGGAGGTTAGGAAGAACAAATGAGAGGATGATTACAATCAAATTCATAAGGATGATTCGTCGTCTTTGGCACGATTGTGTATTTACTTCACTTAGAATTGATTGATGGTTCTTACATGTCCTACAAATGTAAAAAGAGAAGAGGAAAGTAAAGGAGAGAGAGGACGGAGATGGTAAGTCTCAGTAGCGGTTATCTGAACTACAAGGAGAGCGTTGTGTTAGTTGCTGCACAACTTATCAAACAAAATAAACTTTAAGTGAAAGAGAGTTGTCTTTCTAATTTATTTGAACTCGTAGTGAGGGATAACAATGTCTCCTTTTAGGGCTCAGGTTTGTCGTTCCCAGGCTAGGATACACAAAAGAAATGGTAAGAAATAGGAAAATTAAAAATTAATAAATGGGCAAAATATGCAAAAATGAAATTAAAAAGAGGAAATCAATACGTAAAACAATAGTGGTTAAGTGTATAACCAAAACAGGAAGAGGGGTAAAACGCATTCAAATAAGTAAAGGTCTGAATAGCATATATTCAGATGGGTAATAAATAAATTAGGAAGAATAAGTTTACTTAAACTTCCAAAGTTCAAGGCTTATTCATTCCTAAAATAATAAGACCCAAAAGAGAATACTAGAAATAAAAGATCATATGAAATGATCTGAAAGGGAAATTTTAAATGATTCAAAATAAATTTAATGTTTCAATTAAATTTCAATTTGACAATTAATAATTGTGAGTCAGTATTTCCCTTTCTAGTAAAATGAGAATAAGTGGTCTAGTGAGAAAAGAGAGCGATAAAAAGAAAGAGACTAACAAGTGTTAGTTAAGATGTTTAAAATTGTTAAATCACGTCAGCGTTGCCCAAACACACATTATTCTACCACTGGATGGTAATGCTAACGGCTAACCTTTGAGCCTAGTGGCTTTAGTACAGACTTCAATGTAAATGCAATGGTTTCGTTAGCTTAGCGACACCGCAGAGTTTGTGCGCTGCGCGTGCACAGTTCAGAGTTGGTCCGGAAGTACGTTAGGCTTCCGGGTCACGGTCGTCACTATGGCAACCAAAACACATTCTAGTGGATTAGTACATGAATCGTTGCATTGTTGCAAATACAGTTAAGCATGTTACATGAAATGTCGGCTCATTTCAACACTGTACAAATAACAACACCGCCTTTCAGTTGGTTTTGCGATGTGGCACTTAAACTCTCAGTTTGTATAGAGTTAAATTTATCTTAATTCAAATAGCAGCTTCCTGCTGTAGTTATTATATCAATCTCAGCAATTTGATTCTCCGTGCCAGTTTTTCTGGACACAAACATAAATGTTTTCCTTCGCTGTTGGTACACAGTTAAAATTTACTTGATCAAGCTTTTAAAACACTCCCATTCAAATTACTCTCGGACACACGCAGTGTTACGCGAGATTGCATTCACTTTGTGAACGGATACAAATGGGCAAACATTGTTCTCTAATGTTTAACGTTAACTTAGGGGAGTCGAATATCAAATTTGATTCGGCAGTGGAACACGCACTGGCAATCAAACTATATGAAATATGAATACGGGGACTTTGATAAATAGATTGAGGAACCCGCTCAAAACTATTCTTTATTCACCGATTTATATCCCTTTTGAAACACTAACAGTTTAGCTCCGTTCAGCAAACAGTGACTGAGATAGCGTTTGAGACACTGGAACACGCAGTGAAATCAAATCAGCTATAAAACAAGGCATTACACAAATGAGGAACACGCTCAATTTCTACCTTATTGTACGATCTCAGATGTTTACTTTTAAGTTCACTTACTGCTGTTAACAAAGGGGAGACGGACTCGAGTTAAAGTCTCCTCTAGCTCCTTTCATTCAAGCGGGAGGGCGCGCGCTGCTTACGTCACACTCTCAAACACACACGTCTCGCAAGCTTCTCATCTTTCATTCCTTTAGCAAAATCAAAGATTAAATAACTTGGTTTATGCTCACAATTTAGATTAAACTGCCCGCAATCATTCTCCACCATTATAAATGTAAGGGAAACAGGTCAATTTAGCTCAAAGGGAATCATTTAAGATTTTAAAGGGAATTTGAACAGAATCACTGTTTCACGGCTGTTCGTGGAGACGCGCCTGCGGTTCAGTGAACGAGCCGTTTAACATCAAATCTGCGCTGGATACTAATATCCAAACTATAGTGAAACCACTATCAATTAGCACAGTAACAAGATCGGCAGTTTAAGACATTAACTTGTAAGCACAAAACACAAGATACTTCTCTTTTCAATATGAATAAGGCTTTATTGGATAAATCTAAGACATATAAACTAATCTAACACATAAACGCACGCACACATACATTCACACAAGTTGCAGGGAGGTCGAAAGTTAAGGAAAGATGAGTTTAAGAGAATGGACATATGGAATCCCAAGTTTACAGCAATACGTTAAATTGCATAAACATGAACAACCATCAATCACGTAATTAGCCCTCGCATTGAGTTCCTCAATGAGGTTAAAATTATATTAGATACACCAGTAAAGGTCACAGTCTGGAGGTAAAGTTACTTGCATCTCCTGTGAAGAAGGAGCCTCGGTGAAAGGGCTATCCCGAGGTCGTTGATTGGATGGAAGTTCAGTCTCTGAAGTGACGTCTTGGGAAGCCCGTGGTTGTTGGGCGTTGGCTGAAAGTGCAGAGTCGTGTTCGCTGGTTGAAGTTGAATGGACGTTACAAAACTTAACTCAGAACACGAAACTCTCAAACGGAAAAGAAAAGAAATAAAGTTTGACGAGACTAGGTTGTGTTCCTTCTCATAGTAGCAGCAGGCAGGCACGCTGGAACCGCGCTCAAAGAACCATGATGACTAACCACATGGCTAGATGCTACAAGCTAAAGCTAGGTAGCAAAGCTACAAGCTAAGAGCAGGCATGACTGATAGCACGAGCAAGGCTGGAACTAAAAGCAGACTAAAAGCAAGGCATGACTAAAAGCAAAATTTCATGGGGTCCAAAGTATTTAAAACTTCCTTGTTGGCCACCCCTCAAATGTTGCCTTGACCAATCAGATATGTTCTTTGGGTGGGTATCATAAATCATTTGTTTATCTTACCAAGCATGTGGTTCTTGCCTCACAGGGTCTAATTTTGGACATGATTCCTATAACATGATTATGATATATTTTACAAATAAATGATTGTCAGGACAATATCAAGCAAGAAAATGCGATTATTTGAATACTAGACATGACTAGGTATCCTATAGTTATCAAAAGACATACACAATAAGTGATTATACATGATAGTCAAATGTGTGGGTTACACGTAAATGAATATGGAGTTAAGCAATGGAATGATTCATTCATAAGTCTTTTTTGAGTTCATTCTGGTCCATATATAATGTATAAAAAGGGTTTCTTTGCCATTCTCTGGCAAAGGGACTTTTCTGTGAAGACAAAGGTTTAAAGCCCTTCCCCCTTAGGAATTTCAGTCTGGTTTCACTGGCTGGGGGGGGAAGTCAATGCAAGTATTTAACTTGATCTCCTGGGTTTACATGTGATGTCCAGCGTTGCATTCCAATCACGAACAATAAATTTGACAATCTCTTCTTCGAATTAAAATTGTCAATAATTGTTCTATTGGTGTTAATGTTGAAAGCTGTTGTGTGAACAAGTTGGTTGGTTGGTTATCTTGCTTGGTTCCTGTGGCACTAGAACTGATTTATGACTTCCTTGAGGAATTCAGCTCATGTTTCAATGCACACAGCTCTGATAGACTCTTTGATTTGTCTGATTTGACTCATTTCTGCTACAATTAACTGTACAGAAAGCAGCACGAGACAACTGTCAATGGCTGGAACATTAAGACAAACCTCAACAGACTGTGAACGTGGATCTGGCTTTATGATAATAGGTTAGATTGACATATGAAAGACAGTTTTTGGTTCATCACCTCTTTAAGGGCTGCTGGTATTTTCTTCTGCTTTCTGAAGGGATAGACGCCAGGCGACCTGCCAGTGGACGACAGAGGTGTATTACTGGGTAATTGGTCATCTAATATTAATAAACACACACACACACAAGAGTGTATCAATCAGAAACATACACATTCAACTCTATGGATTACATTATGTGGGCCTGGAGCAATATGAGGCTCGGAAAATTATGATAATTTAAATTTACAATTTTTGGGTTGAACTATCCCTTTAAGGATTAATGAATAGATAGGACAAAAATGAGCACCACATCCTATAAACTTAATATTATGGCATCTTACGGAAAGATTCTCTCCTGGCAGATAAAATAAAAGATGGTTCAACACTCTCAATGTTTAGCTCGTTCTGATACGCCTCCTGACTAGGTTTACTGACCTGAGGATAATACAGACAACGATAGAAAAGAAGACATTTTGAAATGTATGTAAATATGCAAAAATATGTTTAAAATGGAAAAACAAGCAGCTGTGACAATTTGAGCAATAAAAATCTCACCTCCATCTCAGCCAATGACAGTATGTTGTTCTGTTTGAAATTCCCCGCTGCTACTGGCATGGTATACAGAAGACTATCAGTCAACTGTTCACAAAGAAATAAGAAATACATTTTTCTCAAGCAAGAGAAACAAAAGGATATGTGAGGGTGGGTTTAAGTCAGAAAAGTCACTTATTTTAGGCTCAATATTAGGTTAAAACATAAAAACTAAAAACTAACAAATGTCACCATAGATTCAACAAACTAAAGAAATCAAACAAAAGCCAACATCACCATAAAATTTAAGAAATCTGAAAGTCAACATTGAAAAAACAATAAACATAAAATAAAACAACAAAACCAGACATAAAATCAACAAACAACCAAACAATAAACATTGAAAAAATCAACATAATAGGACCCATAGGAAAGAAAAATCAAAAGTGAGATCTCTTTAACATCTCAAATATTCAGACAGAAATGAGGTCAGCTTAAGATTGAATGGAGAGATGGAGTCTCCTACTTCTCAAACGTGCCTCCTGAGACAATAACTCTTTTAACAATCTCACATTTGTCTCATTTAAAGATTTAGAAGAGATCTCAACAACATCACACAGTGATCAGGTTTTTCTCCAACACTAAAGACTCAAGAGCTCTCACATTTGTCTCATTTGTCTCTCAACAAGTTTACAAAGTGTGCAAATGTTTCTTCCACCACATTCTCAGTTTTTAATCTTTTTTTTTCTAGAATATTTCTTAAGTCTCATTTGTGTCTACTTCAATTTCTCCCGAGGAATTTTAGGAGAAACATCTGAAATACTGTTGATACTGAAATGAGAAGTCTCTTGAGCTTAAGAAGAGTACTGAGCAATACTTTTTTCCCTATGGGAACAAATAAAACAAACAAACAAAACCAACAAGTCAACATAAAATCAACAAACAAAACAAAACCAAACAAAAATCAAACAAAAGCCAACATAAAACCATCAAAAAAACAAACACTAAACATAAAAACAAACAACAAAAGTCAACATAAAATCAACAAACAACAAAGACAATAAACAGTCAACAAACAAAGTCAACAAGTCAACATAAAAATCTATAAATAAAAAAGCAACAAAATCAAACAAACCCAACAAAAGTTAATTAAAAAAATAGTCAAATAAACCAAAAACAAACAGAAATCAAACAAAAGATATTATTTATATATCATGCAAAAGAAGACTGAGATTTACTGTGTGCATAATAACAAAAGATTCAAAACCATTTATATTTTTTACCTTCTGCATCTTTATAAGTCTGCCGATTCTTCATCTAGATTTTTCAAATAACCTAAAGAAAAATGATAAAGGCGTATATAAAAAAATCTGAATACTTATCGCTCGTCTGCAGATGTTTGGATGTTACTTGTCACTGAAAGTGTGTGAAAGTATGGCCGAGTATCAGTGATTTCCTGATTCGATTCTGATTCACAAGCTCACAGTTTTGATTCAAAGTCTGATTCACAAGCTCACACTTGCTTATGATATAAAGTCTTGCCCTCCCCTAGCAGCTCTATGGCAATGTGCTCAACCATCCAAGCCACCTTTATGAAAACACTGATTTTCTTCATGAACTCATGAGTGAATCCTCACTGGTCAGGAGAAGCTGATACTGAGGAATCCTCTGGATGGGTTTCAGCATGTCATGTTTCACTGCCAGGTTTGCACAGCATGGATGGCTCTGGATCATTGAGAAAGAGAAGAGAAAGACAGATGATGGCCAGAGGGGCATTTTTAGGGGAGATTTAAGAATGTAAAAATAAAACAAAAAACACCCCAACCCAAAATACTGTTCACATCACTGCAAAGGTTGTCATACACAAACGGGAGCATCTAGGTTACTACTGTAAAAAAAACAGGTTGGAGTGGTTCTGTTACGTCTTAAACTCTTGGACGGCTTTTGCAAACGCTGAGTTTTTTGAGTTCTTCTAGAAGGGCCACATTCTTGTCGAACTCACGAATGTACGTGGAGTACATTTTAAGATACGGGCCCTTCTTCACAAATATGTCCGCTACACTGCAGTGCTCATTCCTGTTTGAACAAAAGAACATAAAAATGCTCTCCGGTATCATTTATTTGCCTTCATGTTGTTCCAAAAGCTGCATGACGTTCTTTCATCCGTGGAACACATAAGAAGAGATTTAGAAGAATGAGCAGGTTGCTCTTTTCCAGAAACCGATCAGTTCAATTTGTGAAAGAATCGTAAAATTCAAGTCATCTGATTCACTGAAAAGACTCAAAAGAACAGTGAGGATGTCAAGATTTACAGTGAATAACGAGAAATTTCAGTATGTTTTTCCTTCAAAGCTATGATAATCCTTTAGAAATTAGGAAAACAGTGCAAGATTCATATGGAGTATTTTTGTGATATTTCATTTCGCATTTTGTTCCTTTTCGAAGTGTGAAAGCTGCAGTCTCTATCATTGTAACTGCAAGGAAAGGAGCGACTAGCACATTCTAGCAAGTGTCTTATTTTGTGTCAGAAGAAGGTCATACAAATGTGGAATGACGTGGCCGAGTAGATGTTAAAAGAATATTGATTTTTTAATATTTACATTATCAAACTCTCGAAGTGTTCAATCATAATGACTGGTCATATCTAGATTTCTGACCACTTGTGGAGAAAATGATGGATACAACTTTCCCCAAATATTATATTGGTCAATGATGTGATGTTTATATTTTGTACCATGTATTAAATTATTTTTAAAATGCAATTCAAACATATATTGACTCAAAACACCTGTTCTATAAAGACATTATTTTATTATTATTTAATAATAAAGTTTTTTTATTAAATAATTTATTTTTCATTTTACTTCGATACATTGATTTATTTATTTAAAATTTATATCTTTTTTTATGTTTACACCACATCACATTTATTACATTTAATATTTATATTTATAAAATATTTTCTTAAATATGGTAAATTGTTTCTAGAATATTTCCTTGAGTTTTCTTGAATATGAGCCAACATTAGTACAAAGATTACGGTTCTAAAACTTGACACATTTGTTTTAAGATGGATTTGTTGTCACTCTTAAATGTCACTGACAAATAAAGCAAATGTATTTGTCTAGCTTAGCAACTGCATTAGTATCAAACATAATTTTTCTATAGTTCTACAGTGGCATTTTCCCAAAAATTGTGACAGACCTACAAATGCACTGTAGCTACTGTTTTTCCAGTGTTTCAATATCAATAAGAAGGCATGCAGGCATCCAGTGAGCAACCCGTTCCTCCAGCTCTCTCAGCAGGTCACAGTTGAGCTCGTCCATTACTGGTTACCCCGTCTGACAGGAGGCCTTCAGCACCGTGTCACGGAAATCCTGCAGGGTAAAAGGAAGAGATATTAAAATATAGAAAACAAAACCATTATATTGGATGTTAATACAAAGACGTTTTACCATCAGTCACAGCAAAAGCTCTGATAATAACCTATGTCTTTGTTACTTAACACAATAATAGTATCATAATAGTTCAAATTAACTGGAGTTCAACAGACCCAGTTCCCTTTTTTTTTCTTAATGAATGGCCAGAATCTTCCGTATTAGTTCCCCTCACGCAGGAAAATCAAATGGGATTGGAACGACATGAAGGTGAGTAAATAAGGGTGAAGTCTTCCTTCATGAAAACAAACGGCTAAACTGGTTTTATTTCCTGCAAGTAAATATCCGTCAAGCTTTCCAACTCCAAAAATGCAACACAACGAAATGCATCATTCAAAATATGGGTAAACTGTGAATAATTAATTCCTTTATATTTACACACTGCATTTTCCCCTTTTTCTACACTTTTTCTAGAGTGTATATTTACATATATTTATAAGTTTTTTATTTGAATTCAGTGTTTATATTTTAAAATGTCCTTTCTTACAGTGTCACATGATCCTGTGAAGCTGATTTGCTTCTTATCATCTCATGTTAAATCACTTTTGATGTGTATTCATTTTCTAAAAACCATGGTTTTTAAATGTTTTGATTTTTTTCATGGTTCCTGGACGAATAGTTTATTATCTGAAAATGTATTCAGAGCATTTATTTGTAAAGCTTTTACTGTCACTTTTCATCGAGTTAATGTGTCGGTCCTAAAAAAAAATGATTTAACTATTTAAAAATAAAAATCTCTTTCCTAATGATCCCAAACAGTAAAGTGTGTTCATATAAACATAAGATATACATTTCATTGTAGCAGTTGTGTAGTAGTCAGAACGATAAAACTAAATGAAAAGCTAACTGAAAAAAGCAGCTTGCTACTTTGATGCTACCAAATTGCTATTTGATTTTTTAAAATGGCGACACAAATACTGAGAAACTAATAGATTCACTGCTACTGGCCAACACTATGAGCGTTTCCATTACAAATTAGCCCAAAACCTTGATAATATTTTATAATGTTTTTGCGATATATGGGCGTTTTTGCAAAATTGATGCGTTTCCATTGGACGTATTTTCAATTCGCAATTTCAATTTGCGCAATTTGAAGGATAATGGAAACACGACTGCCAACAAGTCTGATTTCATTATTAATGTATAAGAAGCAGATGAAGCATAAAAAAGCAGATTAAAAAAAAAGCCCATGTGTCTGATTTACTCACATTTCATGAAAAACCAGGGCTTTACATGAGACATTACGTAACAGCCCGCCTACAATAACCTGACTGTATCTGAATGAGCTCAAAAAGTCGTAGTGAACACTTACTACATGGAGGAGCTTCAGAACGCTCACAAATCTGGAATTAAACACAGAAGAACATTAAAGACAAATATAAAATACAAATATCAAAAATAATTATTTATCTGAACAAAACTAACATTTTCTCAGAAGACAAGATCTCATTAACAATGTGCGCAGCCTTGGTCTTCTTCGCTTCAGTCTAGTAAAAAATAAAATGTTACCATCAAAAATAACCATTTAGCTCTAATTTAAAAAAGCAGCTTTAGTATTGAAAGTGTTTTATATATATATAAAAAAAAATGTATATACTGATCTGTAATATTTCATTTGGGTTTTTTTTTTTTTTTGATAATTTAAGAGGTATTTCTAATAAAGTGCTCTTAACATTTCTTAACATCCTCTAAATGTGAATCGAGTACCTGTTTTTCTCTATTGATGGTGTTATCCTCGTCTTCTGAGCTGCCTTCATCTTCTTCTGAATGCGTTTCATCCACTTCCTGCACTTCTTCCAACACATTCCTGAAAAATTGCTAAATTTATGCATTTAGCAGACGCTTTTATTCAAAGCGACTTATATTGCATTGATGCTGACAATTTTTCCTAACTTGTTCCCTGGGATTCGAACCCCCAACCTTGCGCTTGTTAATGCAATGCTCTACCACTTGAGCTACAGGAACACTATAATGAGATCAAAAGGCCTCTCAGATCTCAAAGGTACGTGAGAGGAACCGAAAAGCTCCCATGAAATCTCTCTTCTTCCAGTCGTAACAGCTACAGAAGAAGAAGAGTCAATAGTAATGACTCAGAATCTGTAGTGTGAATTAGATGTAGGTCAAATGGGAAATCATTGTATTTTTACGTTTGTATATCAAACTAAAGTTTTGTTGGAGCTTTTAGACAGCAAGTATCTAATTATTGCAGTGTAAACAAGAAAAAGAGTCCTAAACCGAATTGGAGCGCCTGTCAAATTAACGTCCAGTCTTGATCAAATATGTTTCTTATTGATATTGTGGAAATGCCTTTTAAAAAACATTTTAGGATTTTTTATTTACATTTTTTCAGTTTCTAGTCTGTTTTCACAAAATACAGAATTTTGGCTCTAAGTTCAAACATGAATATAATTATGGGTTGATCTGCATTGGAAAATTTTGTATTATTGCATCCTAACCTTTCAAGAAACGGCTGCTCTTTGGCATCTCCTTAGTGTTCAGGGAACACATGAGCAACTTCATAAATACCTTCGTCCTCATATTTTGAAGACTGGCATTGGTATTTATTGGCATCCTGTGCCACAGCAGTGCTAAAAGGAGGCAGGTTTTCATATTGTGGGATATCTTCATATACATGTTCAGATTCACCAACATCTTCATCTCCATTCTGCTCGACTCCTAACATGTTCCCATTCACTGCTTGCCTCAGACATCAGTGCATCTGGACGTCCTCAGTGCAGTGGCAGTGGTTTCTGAGAGCAGATTTTGCTCTGGCTGTCCTCCGTGTCCACCAGCTGCTCATTCATAACTGGAGTGAAATCGACAGCTTGTCCACTCTTGACGGATAACTTGGGCTCCTTTTTGACACGGTCAAGGTCCATGATCCTGAGAAAGGAGGTCTTCTTGAGGCCATGGGGTTAATGATGAATTAACAGATGAATTAACATTAGACACAATGCAGTTTTGGTGTTTCCTAGTCGTTTGCATCTCAGAACCACTCTGATGTGTCTTCAGTGTGTTCTGGATGTTTTCTGAGGTTCTTCAGTTGGATGGGAATGATCACTATTGGATGAACTGTGTTCAGGGACACACTTTGAGGAATTAGGTGTCACTAAATCCTTCTGTTCTTCTGGTGTTCTCCACAGAGGTTTGGATGGGTTCCTTTGGGGTCCTTCGGTTTCGCCTGCCTTATAGTTATCAGGACTTTATTGACGAACATTTGGGCTGTTGTCCTTTGGTGAGCAATCGGCACAGTTTCGGTCAGTGTGTACACAGATGGGAATGATGTAATCCCACTCCAGCTTGTTGTTACCAGTGTGCACTTCATTTCTGAAATTTAGAGCTCCGACGTGCTTTGTGATGTCAGATTTTTGTTGTAAAACAGCTTGAAGTTTGGAGGGACATGGTTTTGGTGCCACATCAGGCTTCACTTTGCATCTAACAGCCGCTGAGGAAGGCTGGTACACACAGTTTTGAAGCAGGTGGATGTTCTGTGTGTTCGCCAAAGAACATTTCATTGAACAATTCTGAAATTAACCACTTCTTCTTAGCGTGAAGAACCTTTTGTGGAATGAAAATGCACTCATATATTTAAGAGTGCATCAATAATAAAATTATAGAATTAAAATCCAGTACAAGATTTAACATATGTTAAAAATATAGATGGAATATACTTTGGAAAGAATATACATTTTTAAATGAAGAATATATTTTTTGGAAGGATGATTTTTATCTAAGAGAGTAATGAAGATTATTAGTTTGACCACAGCGAGAATAAACAACTGCACTCAACAGTGCAAAGCGATCAGGAAATCTAGTTTGCCATTCATGTGTTTTTTTATTATTTATTTTTTATCTGAAACATAATGTTATATTTTGGCAGTGTTAGGGAAACTTACTTTTAAAAGTAATGCATTGCAATACCGTGATGCTTCATGAAAAAAGGAACTAATTGTGATACTTTTTTATGAAAGGAAATGCAAGTTATTTTCGCATTACCTTTCGTCAACTGGTCTGGGCTTGTTTATTTGTTTATGTTTTTTTAATAACAAAAAATTATTATAATAATAATTTTGCCAACTATAAGTGCCCTTTATTAACACCAAAAGTTAAATAAACAAGCTTTTGGTGCCTTTGCACCTCACTCCCATAAAATTAACTCATAAAATTAGGAATCATCGTAACATTAAACATTAAGAAGCTGATGAGGACTTGAACGTTGTTTTTTAAGCACCTTTAAGATGCTGTCATCTTCAGCTTCTGCTCTGATCTCTAACTACTGTACATGAAAAGTCCCCAGCTTTAATAAAACTAAGCAATATTCATATTGCATATTCTACTATTTAACTCTGTAAAAGTAAAAAAAAAAAAACATTTTAAAGATCCATCAAAAAATATTTAGTGATAAATAATTACAGCTATGATTTCTAAACTCTTACATCCATATCCACACTCCATAATCTCCGAAGCAGTGCTCGATCTGTGAATGAATCATCAGAGGATCTCAACTAATCGATTTTTACATTCAGATTCACAAACGGACTGCAAGATTCAATTATGTAAATAGACTCCTTGAATCAGCAACTCATGATTCATTGAACTGTCTCATGTTTAGTTCATAAAGAGTCTATCAGGAACCGACGACGAGAGTGAACATTTAGTGTTTAAAGCAAACCTGATGTGTGCTCTATTGTGATTTATTTGGCGGTTTAGATCATGAACACGGATGTCTGGTATCGGCTAGTGTTGTTTGTGAACGAATCATCTGAATCAAATAAAGGCCTAAATGCGTATAAGGCTATGGCCGTTGGCCGTTTAGATGTGTCCTCTATATTTAAAAACACTCATATCAGTTTGGACACTGATGATATAAACGCCCTTTTTTAATCTACAACAGAAATAGATGCATGTTACTGATGAATAAATTAAACGGTGGCGTCATCTAGTGACTGAGAAATGCAATGTCAGTTTCAACAAATGTCGAAAGTCTGTCATCAGAACATTTATATACCTGTACTGAAGTTTTTGTGCTATACATTTGGTATAGAAATACACACACACACACACACACACACACACACACACACACATAATAAACAAAATTTGTTCTCTTTGCACCATCCAAAAATATAAAAATGTTAAACCCGTGTTCTCACATGTACGGTTTAAGAAAGCCACCTCTTTAACTGTCTAAAACACTCTAAATCAGCAGTGATGTATGACCTACATAATTATGATAGTTAAAAATATATAGCCAGAATGCACTGTAAGTCGCTTTGGATAAAAGAGTCTGCTAAATGCATAAATTTAATTTAATTTAATTTAATAATTAACGTACATTTAATAAACAAATAAGTTATTATGTATCAGTTACCTTATGTAGCCACCAACAACCAAACCCTGAGCTCTAAAATATTAATCTTTTTCATCATATAAGATTATGTTCAAAACATTACTGTCATATGCTAAAAATATTAACATAAAGATTTCACAGGGCCTATTGTAAATCAGATGAAAGAGGTCTCTGTCAGCATCAAGCAGCAGAAACCAAAAAACCTGAAGCTGAACAAATGAAGGATCCGGGTCAAAGTTCAACATCCTTTCAAGAGAGAAGCTCTAAGAGCAGCTCTAAATCAAGCAGCTTTGAACAGACAAACTCAAAAGAGGAGATTTTACAAATGTTCCTGTGGGGTTTTGTGCATACAGTTTGCTGACTGAACAAACAGATTGTAAGTTTATTTTATAGTGTAATCTATAAAAAAAAAATAATAATAAATACATATTTAGAGACATATTGGCTTCAAGTGTTAATAGATGTGCTAAATCAATCAATCAATCAATCAATAATACAAAGTTTATAAGTTTATTTTTATTATGCATACAATCGTATTAAATATGCACAAACACAATATATTCAAATAATAAATAATTACAAATATTCCATTAAACATATGAATATGCCACATAAATGCTTTAAGCGGCTTGGTCCCAACTGCTGGCCTTTGATTTCGTTTGCCATGCGCTGCTTTTTTTCTGGAGGTGACTGCCGACCCACAGCTGCATGATCCTGTTGAAGAAACAGACATGATGATGAAACACTGAGCAGATTTAATGAGCCATTCTTAGAGAAAGTCTAAAGATATATTGCTTCTGTCATGAGGGGGGTTTATGAATCGAAAAGATATAATACTCATCCTAGATTAACTTACATATTGAAATATATGTTTAGAAAACTTTATCTTTAGCGTTTCAGTTTTTAAATATGTCTAAGTAAAAGAGAGAGAGAAGGGACTAACCATCATCAGGGTGAGCTGGGACCTGGGCTTTGGGGCTTGATGGTTCCCCAGTTTGAGCTTCAGCTGTACCTTTTCCATTTCCACACCCAGCTTTTTTTGTGGAGGCGGCTCACACACTTCGCCGTTGTTCTGTTGAAGGAACAGACATAGACATAATCATGTAAAGCTGGGCAGGTTTGAGGAATACTTCTTAAATATAACTATAACTAAATCTTTTTACAACATAGTATCTTAGGTGAAGGAAGAGTTTATATTTTAGAATAAATCTGAAAATAAGTAAAAACGAGAGATGGAAGGGACTTACTGCTGCTTTCTGCTGCCTCCGCTGTCTCTGCTGCTGTCTCCACTGCTCCCTGCGCTTCTTCTTCTGCTGCTCAGTCATTCTGGGATTTGATCCCTGTTGTGGGGAACTTTTGGTCACAAGTGCTCCCTGTAGGGTCCCAGAATGCACAGGCACCACGCTTGAGGTTCTGGAGGACATGGGTAATGCCTGGGTGGCAGAGACAGGAATGCTGTGATGCTCAGCAATTCTCCGTTTTCTTGTCTTCGTGGTTCTGGAGGGAACTGTCTCTACTTTCGGAGGCTCAGCGGGCACTGCCTCTGCCGGTGGAGACCTGGCAAACACTCCTGCTCCCTGTGGGGTCCCAACATAAACAGGGCTCCTGTCAGGTAAAGGTGCTTCCTGAGGGGACTTGAAAGGCATGGGATCACCCTGTACAGGACAGGCTTGAGGCTTCTGCTGCAGAAACTCCTTCCTCAGACGCTCAGGTATCTTGAGCCTTTGTCTCTCCGGGGTCTTGTTGGGTCCAGGTGCTCCCTTCTCAGAAGAGGCACAAGACGAAACCTGCAGCAGCTCCTGCCTCAGCGACTGAGGGGGTTTAAGGTTTTGTCTCTCTGGGGTCTTGTTGGGTGCAGGTGCTCCTTGAACAGAAGAGGCTCGAGCCGCCAGCTGCAGCAGCTCCTGTCTCAGCGGCTCAGGTATCTTCAGCCTTTGCTTCTCTTGGATCTTGTTGGGCTTCTGCTGCAGAAGCTCCTGTCTCAGCGGCTCAGGTATCTTTGGTTTTGGCACCTCTGGGGCAGGCATAGCTTCTCTCTGTAGAGACTTGGTGTGCATGGCTGTGTTTTGAGGAGACACTGTGGGCACTGGTGCTCTCTGTGGGGATCTAGCAGACACAGGTGATTCCAGTTCAGAAGCAGCCTTTAGCAGATGTTGCCTCAGATTCTCGGGGATCATGAGCTTTCCTCTTCGCTGAGAGCCAGTGGTCACAGGTGGTCTTTGCGGGGACCCAGCAGGTTCAGGTGCTACCTGAGGCTTCATCTCGGTCCACTTTCTTTGCTGTTGCTTCCCCTGCTTAGTGGTCTTCAGTATTTCATTAGTGAACTCAGATCCAGCAAACACAGGTGCTCCCTGAGGCTTCTTCTGCCTCCACAGCTCCTTGGTCTTCAGTGCTGCATCTGTAAAGCCTGAGCGTGGAGACTCAGCCTTCTTAGATTCATAGTTGAAGACCAGGGATGAGTTGTGGTCCCTCTTCTTGGTATTTGTAGGCACAGATGCACAGTGTTGGGACCTGGGAGGCACCGGTGCACCCTGTGTCTTCTTCTTCCTCCACAGCTCTTTGGTCTTCAGTGTTGCAGCTGGGAAGCTTGAGTGCAGGGACTCAGTCTTCTCACATTCATCACTGAAGACCACAGACTTGGGGCACAAAGTTTCTCCTGCCTCCATTGTTCCCCGCCACTGCACTGAGGTGAGGTCTCCATACTCAGGCTCTTCAGATATAGGAGAAGAAACCTCCATTATTGCCCACCAGCGGCCTGCGGCGAGGGCAGCGGTGAGCTCATCTGAGAGTTCAGGAGATGAGGACTGCACTGCGCTCTCGGAAAAACTGGGGAGGATGGTTGACAAACTCATGTTGATGTTCGATGTGAAGGTAAAAGATCCAAATATGTGAACAACACAATGACTTTGTCTTTCTATCTGTAAAATATGTGACAGAAAACAGAAAGGAAACAGTTGAGTTGAGTAAACATATAAGAGCCTGCAAGCTGGTTGTCTTGAGTGTTTTTTTTTTTTAAAGTGTATGTCCATCAGCTGAGTTTTTATCAATTTACCAACTAATGTGCATAACTCAAATGTTTATAATGAAAAAGCATATACCTTTTTTACATGCATATCTAATCATTGTAAGAGGTAATATTAAACTATCAAAGCTTTCAGTATCAGCTTTCAGAAATAATAGTAATCAAAGAGTGGTGGTAGGAGACTCTATATTTAATAGTAAATCAAGAATATTTGAGAATAGCATCTGTGTATAATTATCAACAATTCAATCATAAATTTAAAAATGCTGAAATCAGTTATTGCTTTGATCATTACTAATTTACATATCTGAAACTTTCCACACAGTCCTCCTCTGTGTCACATTCCCGTTTATTTAAACTCAGTGATTTTTCTCCAAGTTTTGAAAATATTGATAAAACTTTTGATGTCCAAATTATAAAGAGGATACTCACATCACTCGCCACAACTCGCTACAGAATGCCTGATTCGTCTGCACTCATATTTATAGAGGACTCACCGAACGTTCTAATGGAATGCAGCGATCATTATGACGTAAACAATGGACCATCCACTGATCTCATTGGTGGAAAATTGCCTTAAAACAACACATCTGCTTTAAATATTATTATTACCACACACACACACACAAAAGATACAATTTAAAATAGTCGCTAAAATTATTAACTGAATTTAAATATAAATATAATATTCATGCACCTTTATGAGCAGCAGCCAGTGAAGTTGTCATAGCAACCATTTTGATGGCCCCCTAAATCCCTCTGAAAGAAATATGTACGAAATACTGTTTATTTGTATAAAACATGATCAGATTTCAGTTCTCACTCATTTGTGTGCATTTCACAATCATTGCGTTCAGAACCATAGATTTAGGTTCAGATTTAAATCTGGTAATATCTTCAATCTAATATCTGTAATTTAATTATACATAAAATACTATATAAATCAAAATAGATATAAAATGTAACTAATGTTCAAAAGTTGTGTACTGATTTTTTTTTACTAACTCTTTTATGTTTATGCTGCCATTTTATACAATTTAATGCATCCTTGCAGAATAAAAGCATTATTTTTTATTTTGTTTTAATATTAATGGCTTCAAACTTTAAAATATATTATTCTTTATTATGACATAGAATATTCCAGATTACATAATTTGTATTACAATGTAATACTTGGCAAAAATGCCAACTTTAGTGGAAAACATCTGCTGTAAAGAAAAACAGAAGGTAGTGTAATAAGCTAGTACCAAAATTATGCATAATGTGTTAATAGTTCTGTATAAACCTTTTTTCATATTTAAAAGACAAACATAGGTTAATTGTAGAGTATGTTCTCATTGTCTTACATTACTGTTTATGTTTTAAAACGAAAGATGGAGGTTCCGGACCCTCCTACATGTATGGTTGAGCATCCAGGTTTTGAACCAAACTGCTTAAATCCATATACTTTACAAAATATCAATAATGTTTACAAAGACGATTATGGACCAGTGAGGCGCAGAACTGAAGAGGAGTGAGTATTTATTAAATTTTATTAAATTATGTTGTGTAAAATAATATAAATAAAAGACACACACACATATACACATATACATATACATATACATATACATATACATATACATATACATATACATATACATATACATATACACATACACATAAGACATGTTATTCAAAGACAAAAACTATCAATATATCAATTTTTATCAAACATATGTACACATCACATATACATGTTTCCAATACACCATTGGTTTTATTTACAATACTGAGGTTTTCTATTCCTGCCATAGGCGTTTCCGTTATCTGGCCTATCACAGTTTTGTCAGCTGGTGCTGGGGCTACCTAGGACGTAGTGTGAGGGTCGTCATCCCATCATGTGTTGTTAGCCGGATCCTCCTACAGTTTCCTGATCCAGCTGGACAGTATGTTGGGTTCTGGCCACCCCTCGACTCAATCGTGACACACGGTGGGCAATCACCTCTTGTTTGGAGGGTTTCTCAAACTGTGATGACAGAGAAGGTGGAATGGGGATTGTGTGCAGCTCTTCCGCATATGGTTTGGGTTCCACAAAGAGTTCATATCAGAAGACTCATAAATCATCGACATAAAAAAACAGAATACAGAGTCACTATGGTTTTACACTGATAATCTACCTGTGTTTTATAATTTACATTTGTGTAACATTCATGAATATCTTTTGTAAGCTTATATTTGATTATAGCTATTTATTTTTATATTATTGTTAATAAAATATTTTACAACTTACAGTGTGTTGGTTCTATTTTCACTGGCTTTGCTGTGCATTCCCCTTTTTTGGACTTTGGGAAAATGAACTTATACACATCCTGTCCTTCAGTTGTTGTTGCCTGCTCATGGTTAGCATTTCATTATAGTGCATTGCTGCAAGATACAGCCTGTAATCATTGCACAATCCATAAAATATGAAAAGATAAGTAGACTGTATTGTGGCAAATAAACAAACAAACAATTCTGAATAAGAGACAAATGTTCAATCAATGATTATAATGTTTTTTTTTCTTGCAAGAAAGGCTCACAGTCGCACAGTCAGTCAAGAGAATGTGGGAGGATCTCGATCTCTTTATATCTCTGCTTCTCTTGACATAGATAACATTGGGCCACAGGCAAGGCTCCGAACCAATTGAACCTTTTTCTGCCTTATTAGGAAAGAACATTATTTATTATAGGGAAAGATCATTAATGTTAATAAAATATTGACTAAAAAAAACAATTTCTAAACTATTGTTAGAAACAATGTTCATAAATATTACTGAATGTGAATATTACCTGCACAACATTCCTATGAAAGGGAAAATCACGTTCTTTGGGGCAAAACGCCATGCCTCCAGTGATGACGTCAACAGCTAAACCATTAGACTCCAGCTTATTGAGACAGCGCTTTAGTCCCTCCTTTTCCATATGATAACTGCCACCAACCTCGTTGCTCTGTTGTTGCTTACACAACATTTCAAATGTAAGAGTATAAACAATAACAGATTAAAGAAAGTGTAACAATTTTTTTAAAATGCTTGAATTACTTACCTGAACTAGTTGAAGATCAAGAATGTTGTTGATTTCCATGAGCATAATGGTGTAGCTGCCAAATTTTGCTGAGTGTCATTGGAAACATCATAACATATATAGAACATTACTGAGAACATCAGTATCATAATACTATAGGAAAACTCAAAAACTCTCAAATAAACCAGCGTCATTTTTTTAATACTCTAAACGTGTCAGCACACATTTCTCCAGCCACAGCAACATTTCCTCCCTCTTGCAGTCGTCTCATAAGATTAGGTTGATCTCGGTTCCACTTGTGTATTTTGGTAGGCTCAATGAAATTCCTGGCATGAATCCTAAAAGTTACGAAATGTATCATCTGGAGCTTCATGGCCTTGAAAATCTATGAACATAGAAATAACATTGCAGTACTGTAACAATGTTCTTTCATAGGAAGGAGTTGGGAACCGACAACCGACATGAATTTAATAAAATAAACACAAAACAGCGAAGTAGCCCCTCACGGATGACTGCCGCGCACAAACAAATCAAAACACAAAATAAAACCCAGACCTGTCCTCTCTCGTCCTTCGCTGTCGTCGCTCCTGTTTTATATCCCTCCATCTCCTCCGTGGGACTCGAGACCGGTGGGTCGAGCAGGTGTCACTCATTTCCAAATCTCTCCACCGGCCTCGCTGTGTTCCCACAGCTCTTGGCCCCGCCCCATTCGTCACAAGTACATACATACTGAACAACACAGTACTTTTTAGTGAATTTTATTGTAAATATAACACCTTCTCTAGTTGTTTAAAATATCCACCGGTAAAATACGTTGCAGCAGACAATAGCAGGTTTCCAAGTGGGGTACTTCCTACAATGGGCTGGCTCTGCCACTGTCTGTGGTAGTTACACTTTTCACAAAGCTGGGTGAATGCAACAAAAGTCCACCTTCTTCTGCTATGGACAACACAATTTGTCTTACAAATTTTACTGGACACAAACTCTCAAAGACAGCTTTCAAAAACTATGTATTTGTTATCAATGTGGTCGGGCTGTGGATCTATCCTAATGCAATATAAAAAGAATAAATATTAGGAAGTTGCTTTCATGTTTCATATATATATATATATATATATATATATATATATATATACATACATAATGTCTGTATTTCATACCTTTGCTCCTAGGGTTAGTTCACCCAAAAAGGAAAATTATGTCATTAATAACTCTAATGTTGTTCCAAACCAGTAAGACCTCCATTTATCTTCTGAACACAGTTTAAGATATTTTAGATTTAGTCCGAGAGCTTTCTGTCCCTCCATTGAAGCTGTGTGTACGGTCTACTGTCCATGTCCAGAAAGGTAAGAAAAACATCATCAAAGTAGTCCATGTGACATCAGAGGGTCAGTTAGAATATTATGAAGCATCGAAAATACACTTTGGTCCAAAAATAGCAAAAACTATGACTTTATTCAGCATTGTCTTCTCTTCCGGGTCTGTTTTGAGCGTGTTCACTGCAGTTTAGTGAATTCCGGTTCGCGAACGAATCATTCGATGTAACCGGATCTTTTTGAACCAGTTCACCAAATCGAACTGAATCGTTTTAAACGGTTCGCGTCTCCAATACGCATTAATCCACAAATGACTTAAGCTGTTAACTTTTTCCATGTCGGTAAAAGGAAATAAATCTGATACTCATCATCTACTCACAAATAAAGACATTTTCAATCAGACCAACATTATATTTCTGTCCCCTAGTTTTCAAAATCTAGGCTAAATGTGAAAAAATATTTAGTGATAAATAATTCCAGATATGATTTCCAAACTCTTACATCCATATCCCCACTCCACACTCCTCATCAGAGGATCTCAACTAATCGATTTTTACATTCAGATTCACAAACGGACTGCAAGATTCAATTATGTAAATAGACTCCTTGAATCAGCAACTTATGCTTCATTGAACTGTCTCATGTTTAGTTCATAAAGAGTCTATCAGGAACCGACGACGAGATGCAAATCTGATGTGAATGTGCTCTATTGTGATTTATTTGGAGGTTTAGATCACGAACACGGATGTCTGGTAGCCTATCGGCTATTGTTGTTTGTGAACGAATCATCTGAATCAAATAAATGCCTAAATGCATAAGGCTATGTGGCATTTTCAAACCTTGGGCATTTAGAGGTTGGCCTCTATATTTAAAGTCCGCATGAACCGGAAGTTGCAAACGACTTTTCTCCAGTGTTGTGACGTATTTTCAGAGAGAAACGGAATACTAAATGAGGAAAAATAGTGGGCGTGGCTTTATTTTCCAACTAGCACATGATTGGATCTAGAAAAGTAGGTGATTAATGACAGATACTGTATCTAATCTCACAAAACCCTTTTCGTGTTCTGTCCAATTTTTTAAGCATTCACGCGTGAAGTGCTTCGAGCACATCCGTGATCTCTCTCTCCTTCCTCAAAATGTAAAAATTCAAGCCATCTGGACCGTAACGAGGGAATATTAGGGAATGGAAAAAGTGTTTTGTGAGTGCCACAACCAAAAATGCACCTCCTCGCCATCTCAAACCTTTGTCATCAGGGAAGGGAGGGGAGGGGCATTTTCAGATTTTGATTAAATATTATGAAGTAAAAATTGTTGTTTTTTTTGACTTGCAAGGATCAATTTTTATTTCAGTTGGACTTTAAAAACGCTCATATCGGGTTGGACACTGATAATATAAAAGCCCTTTTTTATTCTACAACAGACATAGATGCAGCATCGATCCCCACCATAGACAGTAAAAGAAATGGACACAGCGACCCCATTGGAACTCAACTGAGACAATTGAAGCCCATTTTTAGCGTTTTTTAGCACTTCCGTTTCTGACACGCAGACTCAAACGAAGCTTGACGACGTCAGCAACCTGTCTGACAGATGTAAATGTTCTAGTAGCTGTGCGTGTAAACTGCCATCGTTAATCTTGCAGAGACGGCGAGCTTGAGCGGGGAGTTCTTTGTCGTGAGTGAGCAGGAGTAAGTATTCTGATTAATTATTTTGTATAGTATTTTAAAATGTAACGCCAGTACGCCATATTAAGTTAATTGCCTGCGAGCTTCTCCTCCTGTCTGTACGGTAATGCGACAGAGAGTCGAGTGGTTATTTACAAAAACTGTTTCTACGGGGCCATAATGTAACATAGAAGGTAATGGAGCCCTTTATACATTGTCGTGTTTCGTATAAGTGAAGTTCTGCTACAAGATGGCGACACGCAGCCGACTTCAACTTCCGGTCGACATCCTTGCTGCCTGATCCCCACCTAATGAATATTTTCTTGGTGATCCGTTTCAAAAGTTCAGAGTCGCTGAATCAATCTAAAATCCCTTTACTGAAGTTCCAACCTTAACCTGCTGAATCGTTTGAATCAGACATTTGGAAACAATCCATTTGAATAAAAAGATTCACGAAATGAATCTGGCTCTGTAACAATGTAAAGGAAGCACATGTGTTTGCCGTATCTTGAGGAAATCACAAAACATCTGTATTTGTTTCATGTGGTATTGGGTTTTTTCAGTGGAGTTTCAGGTTACATCATTACGCCAAAAGATGGTGACTGTCTTTATGAGCCAATGGGGAGTTACTGATGAATAAATTAAACTGTTGCGTCATCTAGTGACAGAGAAATGCAATGTCAGTTTCAGCAAAGGTACAAAGTGTATATATATATATATATATATATATATATATATACACTCACCTAAAGGATTATTAGGAACACCATACTAATACTGTGTTTGACCCCCTTTCGCCTTCAGAACTGCCTTAATTCTACGTGGCATTGATTCAACAAGTGCTGAAAGCATTATTTAGAAATGTTGGCCCATATTGATAGGATAGCATCTTGCAGTTGATGGAGATTTGTGGGATGCACATCCAGGACACGAAGCTCCCGTTCCACCACATCCCAAAGATGCTCTATTGGGTTGAGATCTGGTGACTGTGGGGGCCATCTGAGTAAAGTGAACTCATTGTCATGTTCAAGAAACCAGTCTGAAATGATTAGAGCTTTGTGACATGGTGCATTATCCTGCTGGAAGTAGCCATCATAGGATGGGTACATGGTGGTCATAAAGGGATGGACATGGTCAGTGTTGGGTAAGTTACTTCAAAAAAGTAATTAATAATTACATCTTCAATATTGTATTTAAAATACTTTTCTAATTTCTAAAAAAATACATATACTTCACATTATACAAGAGTATGACAGATAATGTTAAAAAGGATTTAAAACCAAAAATCTAGCAATTTGTATAAATATCAGATTACCTGAACAATGACATCAGGGAAAGATGCTGTCATCCTAAGCTCATTCTGCAGTGCCAGTGTCCTGGAATCTCGAGAGTTCTCCTTGCAGTATGTCTAGCGCTAGAGTGACTGGCTTCAGCACAATACAATATTCCTTTAAGAACAGATACTCCCGATCATTGAAGCATTTTTGTTACGTAACACAGAGACAGGATGTAATCGCAAGGCGTGTTTATTGACAAAAGCTCAAAAAGTCAGAAAGTATGACCAGTTCACAGGGTAACACAGGGGCGGACACAAGGCTGATGGCACGGTGACACAGGGACCTCGGTGGGCAACGGATGATGGTGCTTTCTTCAGTGATGATCCCTCGAATCCCGGTGAGTGTGCAGTCCTCGTGATGGTGAACGGTAATCCAGTGCTAGGTGAAGATCCAGGAACAACGACAACACAGGAAGACTCAGGCAGGAACTAGGAACACAGGAAACAGGTACGGGAGCACACCGGGGGGAAACAATGATCTGACAACATGAAACACCAGTTACTGAACTTATATAGGAGGCAAACAATTGAAACCAGCTGGCGCTGCTGATCATCGCTGATCAGTGACCACGCCCATAGACACACACATAACAACATGTTAGACGAGAGAGAGAGAGTGAATTCATGAACCGTGACAGTACCCCCTCCCCTACGAACGCCTCTTGGCGTTCCCTGACTGTCTTACCTGACGATTGTAATCATCGATCAGAGAGTGTTCCAGAATGTCTCTAGCAGGAACCCAACTTCTCTCCTCCGGACCGTAACCCTCCCAGTCCACCAGGTACTGAAATCCGCGTCCCCTCCTTCTCGAGTCCAGAATACGGTTAACCAAATAAGTGGGTTCCCCATCTACGAGACGGGGCGGGGGAGGAACCAGGACAGGCGGATTAATAGGTGCCCAAAACACGGGTTTGATCTTTGATACATGGAAGGCGGGGTGAATTCTCCTGTACGTGGGAGGAAGTTTGAGGCGGACTGCTACCGGACTAATGATCTTAGTGACAGGAAACAGGCCAATAAATTTGGGAGCAAGCTTATTAGAGACGGAGCGGAGAGGAATGTTCTTAGTAAAAAGCCACACTTTTTGACCAACAATGTATACGGGAGGCTTTGACCGGTGGCGATCGGCCTTGGCCTTGGTGCGCGCCCCCACTTGGAGAAGAGTCTCATGGGCTCTAGTCCAAGTGTGGTGACACCTCTGGACGAAGGCGTGAGCGGAGGGGACCACAACTTCGGATTCCGTACTGGCAAAAACTGGTGGCTGGTAACCTAAACTGCACTCAAATGGAGTAAGGCCCGTAGCTGACACTGGTAATGAGTTGTGTGCGTACTCCACCATAGAAAGTTGTTGGCTCCAAGAGGAAGGATTCTTGGAAACCAAACATCGCAATACTCTCTCCAGATCTTGGTTTGCCCTCTCTGATTGACCATTGCTTTGGTGATGAAACCCCGAAGAGAGACTAACCGTTGCCCCTAATAATCTACAGAACTTTTGCCAAAATTTGGACAGAAATTGGGGACCCCTGTCAGAGACCACATCCATCGGGAGGCCATGTAAACGAAAGACGTGATCTATGACAGCAACCGCTGTCTCCTTGGCTGAAGGTAATTTGGGCAAGGCGATAAAATGAGCCGACTTCGAGAACCGGTCCACGACCGCCAAAACGACAGTCTTGCCCTGGGAGGGCAGGAGGGCGGTAACAAAATCTAGAGCGATGTGTGACCAGGGTCTCGAAGGGACTGACAGCGGTTGTAGTAACACATCAGGGGGTCGGTTGGACGTCTTACCAGTGGCACAAACAGAGCAAGCCAAAACAAAACTACGAATATCACGAGCCATTAACAGCCACCAGAATCGTTGCTTAACCAAAAAACTGGTACGATTAACTCCTGGATGACAAGCTATACTGGAGCAATGACCCCACTGAATGACTTCAGACCGATACTCCTCAGGCACAAATAACCGGTTCGGTGGGCAATCGGGCGGAGGCGTTACCCCTTCTAAGGCCTTCATGACCTTTGATTCGAACTCCCATCTGAGAGTGGAGACCACTAATGTCTCGGGTAAAAGACACTCGGGAGTGGACGGGCGTTCAGAATGGTCAAAAACACGAGATAAAGAATCGGGTTTGATGTTTTTGGAACCCGGGCGGTACGAAAGAGAAAAGTCAAAACGGCCGAAAAAAAGTGCCCACCGAGCCTGCCTAGAGTTGAGTCTTTTAGCAGTTCTAATATATTCTAGGTTCTTATGATCGGTCCAAACAATAAAAGGTACCCCTGACCCTTCTAACCAGTGCTGCCATTCCTCCAGTGCTAACTTGACTGCCAACAACTCTCTGTTACCAATGTCATAATTGCGTTCGGCAGGTGATAAACGATGTGAAAAGAATACGCAAGGGTGAATCTTATAATCTGTGGAAGAACGTCGGGAAAGAACTGCTCCTACCCCCACCTCTGATGCATCGACCTCCACCACGAACTGACATGATGGATCAGGGGCAACGAGGATGGGAGCCAAAATGAAGCGACTCTTAAGTTTGGTAAATACAGCCTCCGCTGTATCGGACCAACTGAACGTCGTTCTGGGGGAGGTCAAGGCGGTCAGAGGAGCGACTAGTTGGCTGAAGTTACGAATAAAATGTCGATAAAAATTGGCGAATCCCAGAAACCTCTGTAGGGCCTTACGGGAATCTGGACTTGGCCAATCTATCACAGCCTTAACTTTGTCAGGATCCATACGCACTCCCTCAGACGAGACGATGTACCCTAAAAAGGGAACGGACTGTGCATGAAAAACTCATTTCTCCACCTTGACAAAAAGCCCATTCTCTAGCAACCTCTGAAGCACTCGTCTGACATGCTGAACGTGTTCCTGGAGAGAAGAGGAAAAGATCAATATGTCATCCAGGTAAACACATATGAATTGATCAACCATATCTCTCAGCACGTCATTAACGAGTGCTTGTAAGACCGCGGGCGAGTTGGATAGCCCGAGAGGCATAACCAAGTATTCAAAGTGCCCTCTGGGGGTATTAAATGCGGTCTTCCATTCATCTCCCTTCCTTATGCGAACCAAATGATAAGCGTTACGTGAATCCAATTTTGTGAAGATGGATACTCCCTGCAACCGTTCGAAAGCTGAAGACATCGACGGCAAAGGATAAGTATTCTTTATGGTGATGTTGTTCAACCCTTGATAATCAATGCACGGTCGCAGAGACCCATCCTTCTTCCCCACAAAAAAGAACCCCGCCCCTGCTGGAGATGAGGAAGGTCTAATGAATTTGGATGCTAGACAATCAGAAATATATTTCTCCATAACCTCCCTCTCTGGAACAGAAAGTGAATATAACTTGCCCTTAGGCGGAGACTCACCTGGAACTAAATCTATGGCACAGTCATAGGGACGATGAGGAGGAAGAGAAGCAGTGCGAGACTTACTGAACACTTCTCTCAGGTCCTGGTACTCTTTGGGCACGTTAGACAAATTCACCACCTCCTCACCTCCTGAACACAGACACAGGTACAGACGAACACGCAGACACTAGACATGACTTATGACAATTGTTACTCCACATGGAGATGGAATTGTGCCCCCAATCAACTCTGGGGTTGTCACGTGTGAACCAAGGATGTCCCAGAACAATGGGTGCCAGAGGTGAATGCATGAGATGAAATGTTATAGTTTCCGTGTGGTTGCCAGACGTGATGAGGGTGATGGGTTCAGTAGTATGTGTGATGTTAGGAAGCTGTTGTCCATTAAGAGCACTGACAGAAATCTGGTGTGTAAGGGGGGTGATAGGAACGTGGAGGTGGTGAGCCAATTCAACATCAATAAAATTACCTTCCACCCCTGAATCCAATAAGGCCCGGGTGTCATGAGTGTTGGTTGCCCACCTTAGTCTTACTGGAAGGAGAGTTGCTGATGATGGTGAGGATGAGGTCTTCCCGGTGGAGATCCCACCCGATAGTAGCCTCATTGTTACTACCGGGCTTGTTACAAAAAAATTAACTGACCCCGCTATTGTTGGGTTAATAACTTAGTACTCAGAAGCTAGATTTTAAACTATATTTATTGAATAAACTAGGGCTGTGCGATATGGACAAAAAAAAAAAAAAAAACTATCGCGATTTTTTTGATCAATTTTGCAATTGTGCTTTTACAGTAATAAATGCATTCAGGATTAATTTGAAACATATTTCCAAAAGAAAACCAATCAGAGCTTTATCAAAAAGTTGTAACATCTCTAGAACAGACATAAGTCAAAATTATCACTATAGTGAAGATGTAAAAAAATGTATAGACTTGTATACAGGGACTTTTTTTTCTTTTTTGCCATGCATTGTTCATAGAGCTCATTAATTGTAGCGGTGCCTCAGGTGTTTGCAGTGTGTATACAGTATGTGTATGCGGTCAGCAGTGAGAGCGCATAAATATAACGTGAAAGCACATTAAAATAATGCACGAGTGCGAATCTCTCTGTTCGCAGCAGATTTCCTTTGCTCTGTCACAAAACCGGTCGTGCTTGCTCAGATACACGCTGCTTTGCGAGGAGAGAGTGTGCACACTTAAAACGTGTCTCCTCTCACTAAAACTGCATCCTGTTCACTAACAAATTCACTCTATGCTCATGTGTTAGGCATGAATTATTTTCCACGTTTTTATTTCTAGCCTTTTACCGCAGTGCGAACGCTCTGATCCGTCAACATTGGCTCAGAGAAAAGGCGCATCACAGACAGTGTGTGAACCTGGAGTTAGGCATATGCGCACGCTCAAATCGTGATTTTAGGACGTTTTCTTTTAATCGCACAGCCCTAGAATGGACTGGAAATGAACAGAAAATAATTGGCGGCCCACCTGCAATACCACAGGTTGAAAACCACTGCTCTACATCTCTTCGGAGAGTGCCTGGAATGAGGCGCAGCATGGGTCTTGGTTCTCCCACACCGCCGTTCCCCAGAGAGCCGCCCTACCAGATAATAGCATCAGCATAAACGCCACCTTGGATAGCTCTTGGTTGAACATCTGAGGCTGTAGAGCAAAGTGCATAGAACATCGGGTAAGAAATCCTCTGCAAAATTCTGGTTCACCTGAATAACCTTTTGGTGTAGGCAGTATTTGTTCTCGCCGTGGCTGCGGCTCTGGAGGGGGGGTGGAATCGGCGGTGTGGGTGGCGCAGTGGAGACTCGTAGCTGTTGAATCTGCTGGGTGAGCTCGGACACCTGTGTCACAAGCGCTTGGACCGCCCTCCCTGTGACCGAGATGTTTTCCTCCTGAGTGTCCATTCTAGCGATACTTTGAGCCGCAAACTCGTTCCACGTGGAAGCGCCTGCTACATCCATGATGGTCAGTGAAGGCGCCAATCTCCGTAGATTGGGTTTCCCCTTGATAGAAGATCCGCGACTCTGTTTAGAAGGCCCAGAACATGAGTCGCGCGTAACGACAGGAAAACCCGTCTGCCCCACACTAAAATCTTGTAAGCTAGAGCGTGAAGTTTTGACGAGCGCACGCCGCCCTGACGGTTGATATAAGCTACTGTCATGGTATTGTTGCAGCGTATGAGCACATGATGTCCCTGCAGGCGAGGCAGAAAATGAGTCAGAGCTTTCCACACAACCATAAGCTCTAAATAATTTATGTGCGCTGAACGTAGTCTGCTCGGCCACAGACCGTTCACCGTTCTGCCCTCCTGAGTGGCGCCCCAGCCTGTTGAGGACACATCTGTCTGTCTTTCTGTCTTTCATATCATAACTGTCCCCAGAGGGGTTCCCTGTGCGTAAAAGTCTGTGATCTTCCAGTGGCGCAAGGCTGCCGAGCAGGCGCACATCACCATTACAGAGTGGCAAAGATCGCACGTCGGGCTGAAATGTAGTAACAAAACCTATTTCATGAACGCTCTCATTCTCAGGAGTCCCAGCGGTACAATCTGGATAGATGAAGCAATAGGACCCTGCAGCCTGAGGCATGTGCGATATTGTACTTGCGATATTGTACTTGCGATATTGTACCTCTCCTGGTCAGTGGCACTCTGTGGAGCTGGCCACTCAATGTTGAGGCGAGCGGCCGCTCGCTCACAAACTTCCAGGTGGATGGACTGAGGCAGGGCTGTGTGGCCGCTAGCCTGGGCAACCCCAGAGGGTGGGATGGCCTCCTCGTCCTCTGAGACCCCAAGAAAGGCCGCATCATCCTCACTGCCGGAACCGACTAGTTCGTTGTCGAGCATGAGGTTGCCGGCGAAGATGTCCTCTTCAGGGAATGCGGTATTGGGCTGGTCAGCCCAAACAAGTGAGGAGGAGCCCCGGGAGTCCCCCGGTAGCGCGTCGTCGACACAGTGCCCAGATCTGAGTCAGAAAAGGCGAGCTCGGCGCACTGGGTGGCTGCAACTTTAAGACGGCGTCGTAAAAACTTTTTGGGCAGCATGTGGCAATGACTGCAATTTTAAGGCCCAAGCAAACCACGCAGAACGAGTGAAGGTCTTTAGCAGCGATGAGTGCTCCACACGCGGCCGGGCAGGCCCATGATAGGCTATTCCTCGGAGAAGCGTTAGGTATAGAAAGCGACATACCGTAGAAGAAATCTGAAAAATCCGTGGTGGGCAGCCATGGGAGCAGGTGAAAAGACGAGAGCGTGGGCGGCCCTGAATACAGAACACAGCAGAAGGCTGAGAAGATGACAGTCACGTCTGGCGGAGGCTGATCAATCAATATGTCCTCCTGAAGACACGAAGTGAGCAGCGTAATCCAACCGAACTGTGTCAATGCAGAGATTGCAAGAAGCGAATGTCAACTGGGGAATAGCACTGCAGCCATTATTATACCCCTAGGTAAGGGGGCGGGGCCTTACCTGGCATTGGCTGTGCGCTTCTGTCTGTCTAGCCAGACTTGGTGCAATTGGATGCTTCTGCAGAGGTCAGGTACGGATGCCCTTCCCATAGGTGGATCTCGAACACGAGATGATGAAAGAGAACTTTTGTTATGGCTTGTCCAAATGTCGGCAGTCATGGAAATATATTCCAAACTCTCAAATGTGCTTTTTAGCTCAATTTACATGTCAGTTTAACACTTATCTAAGTGAGATGGAAGCACCGATAGTTTTTCCCCCCCTGGACATACTGTAGCTTACATTGTATCATAAATGTTCTTGTCTACCTGTGTCAAAAAATTTAAATAATTGGAATATTTCCATTTACTAAAACAGCCACTCACTTCTGCCGACATCTTCCACTTGAGACAACGTAACCAACTAACGTTAGCACGCCGCGAACTCGTCACGCGCAACTGCACCACAGCTAACGATTTTTAAGAGGCAGCGTTCACTTTTACCTTTGACAAAACATTTAGATTTTAAATTCAATATTGATTTATGCAAACCAAACTAATTTACAGTATGTAACGCAAGTACATTATAAGTAACTGTAATTAAATTACCGGTACCTTAAAATGAGAAGTAATTCCTTACTTTACCTTTTCAGTGGATAAGTATTTTAAATACAGTAACGCATTACTTTGTAACGCATTACACCCAACACTTGGTCAGAAACAATGCTCAGGAAGGCCGTGGCATTTAAACGATGCCCAATTGGCACTAAGAGGCCTAAAGTGTGCCAAGAAAACATCCCCCACACCATTACACCACCACCACCAGCCTGCACAGTGGTAACAAGGCATGATGGATCCATGTTCTCATTCTGTTTACGCCAAATTCTGACTCTACCATCTGAATGTCTCAACAGAAATCCAGACTCATCAGACCAGGCAACATTTTTCCAATCTTCAACTGTCCAATTTTGGAGAGGTTGTGCAAATTGTAGCCTCTTTTTCCTATTTGTAGTGGAGATGAGTGGTACCCGGCGGGGTCTTCTGCTGTTGTAGCCCATCCGCCTCAAGGTTGTGCGTGTGGTGGCTTCACAAATGCTCTGCTGCATACCTCGGTTGTAACGAGTGGTTATTTCAGTCAAAGTTGCTCTTCTATCAGCTTGAATCAGTCGGCCCATTCTCCTCTGACCTCTAGTATCAACAAGGCATTTTCGCCCACAGGACCACTGCATACTGGATGTTTTTCACTTTTCACACCATTCTTTATAAACCCTAGAAATGGTTGTGCGTGAAAATCCCAGTAACTGAGCAGATTGTGAAATACTCAGACCAGCCCGTCTGGCACCAATAACCATGCCACGCTCAAAATTGCTTAAATCACCTTTCTTTCCCATTCTGACATTCAGTTTGGAGATCAGGAGATTGTCTTGACCAGGAGCACACCCCTAATGCATTGAAGCAACTGCCATGTGATTGGTTGATTAGATAATTGCATTGATGAGAAATTGAACGTGTTTTCCTAATAATCCTTTAGGTGAGTGTGTGTATATCTATCTATCTATATATATAATAAACAAAATGAGTTCTCTTTGCACCATCCATAAATATGAAAATGTTCAACCCTTGTTCTCATATGTACTGTTTAGGAAAGCCACCTCTTTAAATGTCTAAAACACTCTAAATCAGCAGTGAAGATGTATGACCTACATAATTAACATGTACATATAATAAACAAATAAGTTATTATGTAGCAGTTACCTTATGTAGCCACCAACAACCAAACCCAGAGCTCTAAAATATGAATCTTTTTCAGAATATGCTCAAAATATTAACACAAAAATTTGACTGGGCCTATTGTAAATCAGATGAAAGAGGTCTCTGTCGCCATCAAGCAGCAGAAACCAAAAAAACTGAAGCTGAACAAATGAAGGATCCGGGTCAAAGTTCAACATCCTTTCAAGAGAGAAGCTCTAAGAGCAGCTCTATATCAAGCAGCTTTGAACAGACAAACTCAAAAGAGGAGATTTTACAAATGTTCCTGTGTTTTTTTTATGCATACAGTGGAAGCCAGTAGACAACAGGAGAGTTTGCTGATCGAACAAACAGATTGTAAGTAGGGGTGCATGATAAATATCGTCTGATTATTAATCCTTTGTGGATTCGCGGCTCTGTGTAAAAGCTGCTCTGTGAAATCAAGCACCTGATTCAATTCATGCGTATTAATTATTGGCCAATATTTATCGTGCACCCCTAACTGTAAGTTTATTTTTTAGTGTAATCTGTAAAAAAATATATATTAATAAATAATACATATTTACAGATTTATTTTAACTTTATGGTATATTGCATTATAATTATCCAAAGCAAATGACAAATCCAGTGAGAATTATATTAAAGACAAGTTTTGTTTTTTTGGATACTAAAGTCCCACTGATGGAAGTAAGGTAGAAAATGTCCCAGACATCCAAACATGTGATTTATATTAGCTTAAGGTGTTAGACGTGTGCTGTCTTTGAAAGATAGATGGATAGTTTATATTTTATTATATTTTTATTATGCATACAATCATTAAATATGCACAAACACAATATATTCAAATAATAAATATTTACAAATATTCCATTAAACATATGAATATGCTACATAAATGCTTTAAGCGGCTTGGTCCCAACTGCTGGCCTCTGATTTCGTTTGCCATGCGCTGCTTTTTTTCTGGAGGTGACTGCCGACCCACAGCTGCATGATCCTGTTGAAGAAACAGACATGATGATGAAACACTGAGCAGATTTAATGAGCCATTCTTAGAGAAAGTCTAAAGATATATTGCTTCTGTCATGAGCGGGGTTTATGAATGGAAAATATATAATACTCATCCCAGATTAACTTACATATTGAAATATATGTTTAGTTTATATATATGTTACGTTCAGTTTTTAAATATGTCTAAGTAAAAGAGAGAGAGAAGGGACTAACCATCATCAGGGTGAGCTGGGACCTGGGCTTTGGGGCTTGATGGTTCCCCAGTTTGAGCTTCAGCTGCACCTTTTCCATTTCCACACCCAGCTTTTTTTGTGGAGGCGGCTCACACACTTCAACGTTGTTCTGTTGAAGGAACAGACATAATCATGTAAAGCTGGGCAGGTTTGAGGAGTACTTTCTTAAATCTTTTTATCATTTTGAAATATAATGTAATACAAGTTCAGATAGAAGACATTGACAACATAGTATCTTAGGTGAAGGAAGGGTTTATATTTTAGAATAAATCTGAAAATAAGTAAAAACGAGAGATGGAAGGGACTTACTGCTGCTTTCTGCTGCCTCCGCTGTCTCTGCTGCTGTCTCCACTGCTCCCTGCGCTTCTTCTTCTGCTGCTCAGTCATTCTGGGATTTGATCCCTGTTGTGGGGAACTTTTGGTCACAAGTGCTCCCTGTAGGGTCCCAGAATGCACAGGCACCACGCTTGAGGTCCTGGAGGACATGGGTAATGCCTGGGTGGCAGAGACAGGAATGCTCTGATGCTCAGCAATTCTCCGTTTTCTTGTCTTCGTGGTTCTGGAGGGAACTGTCTCTACTTTCGGAGGCTCAGCGGGCACTGCCTCTGCCGGTGGAGACCTGGCAAACACTCCTGCTCCCTGTGGGGTCCCAACATAAACAGGGCTCCTGTCAGGTAAAGGTGCTTCCTGAGGGGACTTGAAAGGCATGGGATCACCCTGTACAGGACAGGCTTGAGGCTTCTGCTGCAGAAACTCCTTCCTCAGATGCTCAGGTATCTTGAGCTTTTGTCTCTCTGGGGTCTTGTTGGGTGCAGGTGCTCCTTGAACAGAAGAGGCTCGAGTCGACAGCTGCAGCAGCTCCTGTCTCAGCGGCTCAGGTATCTTCAGCCTTTGCTTCTCTTGGATCTTGTTGGGCTTCTGCTGCAGAAGCTCCTGTCTCAGCGGCTCAGGTATCTTCAGCCTTTGCTTCTCTTGGATCTTGTTGGGCTTCTGCTGCAGAAGCTCCTGTCTCAGCGGCTCAGGTATCTTCAGCCTTTGCTTCTCTTGGATCTTGTTGGGCTTCTGCTGCAGCAGCTCCTGTCTCAGCGGCTCAGGTATCTTTGGTTTTGGCACCTCTGGGGCAGGCATAGCTTCTCTCTGTAGAGACTTGGTGTGCATGGCTGTGTTTTGAGGAGATGCTGTGGGCACTGGTGCTCTCTGTGGGGATCTAGCAGACACAGGTGATTCCAGTTCAGAAGCAGCCTTTAGCAGATGTTGCCTCAGATTCTCGGGGATCATGAGCTTTCCTCTTTGCTGAGAGCCAGTGGTCACAGGTGGTCTTTGTGGGGACCCAGCAGGCTCAGGTGCTACCTGAGGCTTCATCTCGGTCCACTTTCTTTGCTGTTGCCTCCCCTGCTTAGTGGTCTTCAGTATTTCATTAGTGAACTCAGATCCAGCAAACACAGGTGCTCCCTGAGGCTTCTTCTGCCTCCAGAGCTCCTTGGTCTTCAGTGCTGCATCTGTAAAGCCTGAGCGCGGAGACTCAGCCTTCTTAGATTCATAGTTGAAGACCAGGGATGAGTTGTGGTCCC
Organism: Carassius auratus; assembly: GCF_003368295.1. Taxonomy (NCBI): domain Eukaryota; kingdom Metazoa; phylum Chordata; class Actinopteri; order Cypriniformes; family Cyprinidae; genus Carassius; species Carassius auratus. The sequence goes on along the minus strand of NC_039292.1, from coordinate 20,284,109 downwards.
TCTTCTTGGTATTTGTAGGCACAGGTGCACCGTGTTGGGACCTGGGAGGCATCGGTGCACCCTGTGTCTTCTTCTTCCTCCACAGCTCTTTGGTCTTCAGTGTTGCAGCTGGGAAGCTTGAGTGCAGGGACTCAGTCTTCTCACATTCATCACTGAAGACCACAGACTTGGGGCACAAAGTTTCTCCTGCCTCCATTGTTCCCCGCCACTGCACTGAGGTGAGGTCTCCATACTCAGGCTCTTCAGATATAGGAGAAGAAACCTCCATTATTGCCCACCAGCGGCCTGCGGCGAGGGCAGCCGTGAGCTCATCTGAGAGTTCAGGAGATGAGGACTGCACTGCGCTCTCGGAAAAACTGGGGAGGAAGCTTGACAAACTCATGTTGATGTTCGATGTGAAGGTAAAAGAAGATCCACATATGTGAACAATACACTGACTTTGTCTTTCTATCTGTAAAATATGTGACAGAAAACAGAAAGGAAACAGTTGAGTTGAGTAAACATATAAGATTTTTTTTAAGTGTATGTCCAGAGGGGTTCCATCAGCTCAGTTTTTAATCAATTTGCCAACTAATGTGCATAACTCATATTCTTGTAATGTGTAAAAGTATATTCCCTTTTACATGCATATCTAATCATTGTAAGAGGTAAACTATCAAAGCTTTCAGTATCAGTTTTCAGAAATAATCATAATCAAAGAGTGGTGGAAAGAGACTGTATTTAATAGTAAATGTATAAAATGGATTTAGTCTGTATTTGGCAGCGCAAGATTTGTTCTGTTAATATAATATAGCCTACTGAAAATATTGTTGATGGAGATATTATATTATGTATGATTATCAACAATTCAATCATAAATTAAAAATGCTGAAATCAATTATTGCTTTGATCATTACTAATTTACATATCTGAAACTTTCCACACGGTCCTCCTCTGTGTAACATTCCCGTTTATTTATCTCGAGTGATTTTTCTCCAAGTTTTGAAAATATTGATAACTTTTGATGTCCAAATTATAAAGAGGATACTCACATCACTCGCCACAACTCGCTACAGAATGCCTGATTCGTCTGCACTCATATTTATAGAGGATCACCGAACGTTCTAATGGAATGCAGCGATCATTATGACGTAAACAATGGACCATCCACTGATCTCATTGGCGGAAAATTGTCTTAAAACAACACATCTGCTTTAAATATTACAATTACCACACACACACAAAATATACAATTTAAAATAGTAGTTAAAATTATTAACTGAATGTAAATATAAATATAATATTTATGCACCTTTATGAGCAGCAGCCAGAGCGTGAAGTTGTCATAGCAACCATTTTGATGGCCAGCTGAATCCCTTTGAAAGAAATATGTACTAAATAATGTTTATTTGTACAAAACATTATACGATTTCAGTTCTCACTCATTTGTGTGCATTTTACAATCATTATGTTCAGAACCATATATTTGGGTTCAGATTTCAATTTTTGCTTGCAATAAAACAATTTTTATCTGTTAATGACATACTCACTGTCATTAACACACTCAGTATGTCTTGTTAATCTTGTTAATCGTGTTGTTCGTTATCCGTAATCATATAATTATTTTATTTTAATGAAATGCACGTACCGTATTGTTTTTTCTTTAATATTTTGTACTTCAAATTATTCACATGTATATCAAAAAGCAAATAATTATACAAACACAAAACATGTTTTATACTTTTTTTGAATTATTGCAGCAGTTAATTGAGCAAAAGTACTTAAAATCCACTGATATGGAGCAGATTATAAAATCATATGTAATGTAGCCACTAGCTGCCTGTACAGACTGATGCCTGTTTGAACATATACAGGACTGTGTGATTACTGACTTTTATTAGGTTTTGCATTTTTATACACAGTATATTCAGAATTATCAAAGGGTGGTTTTTTTGCGAAAGTTAACACACACACACACACACACACAGAGAGATTTTATTTACAATTTTAAGACTGAGAAACGTATAATATCTCCAATCAAATATCTGTAATTTAATTATATATGAAATACTATATAAATCAAAATAAATATAAAATCTAACTAATGTTCAAAAGTTGGGGTCTGAATTGCATTTCTTTTTTTTTTTACTAACTCTTTTATGTTAAGGCTGCAATTTAATGCATCCTTGCATAATAAAAGCATTATTATTATTATTTTGTTTTAATATTAATGGCTTCAAACTTTTAAATATAGTGTAAATGTGATCTTTATTATGATATAAAATATTCCAGATTACATAATTTGTAAATATTACTTGTTGATGAAGTTTAAGATTCATTAAATATGCAAAAAAAAAAAAAACTGTTTTTCATCTCCACTTGACTTTATTAACAATTTTCCATCCTCCATTTGCCAAATATTAACAACATAAATCTGGATATGCACAGAAAGGTTAACAGACTCAATGATGTGGTGTTTGTCAGAACAACACTGTTATCAGACTCTCATCTGTGGAAGATCTTTCAGAGACGTGTGGAATAACAGTCCTGCACCTGCGTCTGCAAACACTGAACCTGTGAGAGCAGACATGATCCGTCACAGATGAAGCTGCGCTGCTGGAGATCCACCGCAGGAGAACAGAGTTCACCTGCGCCTGACATTATCATCAGTCTGTGTCAGTGATCACATGATCACATCTGTGCTGAGACTCTCCTGTCAATCAAACCTGAACTACTTCTGAAATAAAGCCGAGACAAACAGTGATTCAGTGACAACTTTAAAGTGTTTCTGAAAGTGTGTGGACCTGCAGTGAAGATGTATGATCTATTCTGACCCACAATGCATCACTTCAGAAGTCTCTGCAGTGCAGCTCTGGCTGTTTGTGGACGTCTGGGCGTCAGTTTTTCAGAGACTATTACTGGTTTATGTTGGGTGTCTGAGTGCTGAGGATCCTCAGAGGCTTCTGACCTGAATTAGGAGAATATTCTGTAGTTAGAAATGTGTTTAAGTAATAATTCACCCCAAATCAGCTTTGACAGGAAGGACAGGACGCACCATTGTGCTCTAAGAGGACTGCTGGAGGGTCTGTGAGGTTTGTGGATGATTTGAGGACACGCAGTCTGAGATCTTACAGTCATGATGCTCTCAGTCCCATGAGTCTCCTCTGATGCTCTGGCTTTATGAGCTCTGAGTCTCCGAGAGCGGATCTGTGTGATCCTCCGGCCAGCAGGGGGCGCTGCTGCGGCTCTGGGTGGAGGAGAGGGAGACATCGAACAGCCTGATGAAGAGCTGAGTCTCAGCGTCTCTGATAGAGAGAAGCACAAGATTCAATCATGAAGACACTCACGAGCATCATTTATAGACGAGAGAAAGAACCTGACGCACCTGTGGAGGGACACTGAACGGACCAATCAGGAGAGCTCGTGTCTCTAGTGATGTCATCGCTGCTGAAACTTTGGCTGTGACTGCCTTCATCATCATCTTCATCATCATCATCATCGCTGTGGTGGATCTTCATCACCTGAGACTGCTGCTCCTCAATCACCAGCAGACGTCTGTCAGAAGAAAAGCATGTGTTAACCGGAAGTGTGTGTGTGTGTGTGTGTGTGTATGTGTGTGTGTGTGTGTGTGTGTGTGTGTGCGCGTGTTTGAGATAGAGAGTATGTGAGTGTTTATGTGTTTGAGAGTGTCTGTGTGTATGTGTGTGTGTGAGTGTTTTATGTGTGTGTGTGTGTGTGTGTGTGTGAGTGTCTGTGTGTGTATGTGAATGTTTGAGTGTGTGTGTGTGTGAGCGTCTGTGTTTGTTTGTTTGTGTGAGTGTGTGTGTGTGTGTGTGTGTATATGTGTGTTTGAGAGACTGTGTGTGTGTGTGTGTGTGTGTGTGTGTGTGTGTGTGTGTGTGTGTGTTCGAGTGTGTGTGTTTGTGTGTGTGTGAGAGAGAGTGTGCTCTTGTTTTTGTGTCATATCAGGACACAACTGTGTATAATGACATGAGTATGACACAGGTATTACAAGGAGAGGGTGACTTATGAGGACATAACCCATGTCCCCATTTTTCAAAACACTTATAAATCATACAGAATTAGTTTTTTTGAGAAAGTAAAAATGCACAAAGTTTCCTGTGAGGGTTAGGGTTAGGGTTAGGTGTAGGGTTGGTGAATGGCGATAGAATACAGAGTTTGTACAGTATAAAAACCATTACGCCTATGGGATGAACCCACTTTTCACAAAAACAAACATGTGCGTGTGTGTGTGTTTGTGTGTGTGTGTGTGTGTGTGTGTGAGCGTCTGTGTTTGTTTGTGTGAGTGTGTGTGTGTTTGAGAGTGTGTGTGTGTGTGTGTGTGTGTGTGTGTGAGAGAGAGAGCGTCTGTGTTTGTTTGTGTGAGTGTGTGTGTGTGTGTGTGTGTGTGTGTGTGTGTGTGTGTCTGTGTGTGTGTGTGTGTGTGTGTGTGTGTGATATATGAGAGGGGGTTCAGTACTTGTTGTGTTCAATCCTCCAGCTTCTGAGTTGAGTAAAAACATCTCTGTGCTCGCGGCTGCTGCTCTCTTCAAGCTCAAGCGTGTGTTCAGGAGTGAAGCTGCTCCGTGTGCTGGGACGAGTTTGAGACACAGAGTTTTGGAGCTGGACAGATGGAAAGATTTTGTTTTCATGGGGTGATATATAATATAATATAGTAATATTTTTGATTCGGATCAGTTTGATGAGATTCACCTTTATCTTCTGTCTTCGAGCTCGAGCAGCTTGTAGTGGATTTCCACAGAGAACTCGACCGACACCTGAGCAGACGTCACACATTACTCCCCGACACACACAAACCACTAAAGATCTGATATTACTCTTAATACTGTCGTTATATATTTATACATTATTAATTATATTGATAACTGTAATGATTACTCATTTAAAATATAATAAAAATGATAATAATAATAATAGTAATGATAATGATACTGTAAATTATTAATAAAAACAAATCAAATCAATTCATTAATAATAACAATAATACATATTATTTTATTATTACTTTTTAAAAACTTGAAAAAAAAAAATTAGTTTTACTATTATATTATAAATGTCTTATCATAAGTAGTAATTATACACACACACACACACACACACACACACACACATATATATATATATATATATATATATATATATATATATATATATATATATATATATATAAAATTTCATACTAGGGGTATAACGGTTCACAAAATTTATGGTTCGGTTCGATACGATACACTGATGTCACGGTACGGTTCAGTACGTTTTAGATTCAGCAAAATGTAAAAACATCTCAACTTTTCAGAATGCCGCAAGCGCATATCATTATATATATATATATATATATATATATATATATATATATAATTAATTAGTCCAACGGACCGTTCGGTACATAATGCGTACCGCGTACTGAACCGAAAGCCTCGTACCAAACGGTTCAATACGAATATGCGTATCGTTACACCCCTATTTCATACTTATCTATAATTTCATTGTAAAAATGTGTATGTAATAAAAATTACAAATAATAATTTCATTTGTTCAGTTCAACTGTCGAATCATACTAATATTTATGGCTTTCTTTACTGCTTCATCTTTAAATCTCACTAAGTGATGTATTCTGTCTTCATTAGTGTGGAAGTGTCAGAACAGAAGTGCGTCTCGATCAGCAGAGGGCAGGAGTTTACCGTTCGTCAGATCACTGGCCTCGTGGTTCAGGACGGCGATGTCGGAGCGGGTCGATGCTGGTCTTGATCCGCTGCAGGAAGTGAGAGGTCTGGAGAGACTCGTGGAGGAGACCCTCAGATCTCCAGGTCTCTGCTTCTGAAACACCTCGAGTGCTGCTGAGTCCGTCTCCAGACGCTGCTGTCTGTCTGCATCTGTGAGCGAAGCGTCTCTGATGGATTCTCTGAGAAGAGTCCAGTCCTGCAGTGAAGCTCTGCAGCGTGGAGCTGTGTCCTCTTCAACAGGAACATCATCGAGGAAGATCAGCTGCGGGATCAGCTCTCGCACCGCGGCCCTGAAGCTGGAGCCCGAGTCCTGCAACAAACCACACGTGAGGAATCCATCTGAGTATGACTGTGTGTAACAAACCAAACTCATCATTAAAGAAGAAAAACAGAAGAAAGATGGTGATCTTCATGTACCTCAGAGGCTCCTGGAGCGCGGCGGGTGCACACAGGGTTTCCTTCCAGTGAAAGTGTCCTGAGCTTCACACAGCGGCCCAAATACCACAACTGAGCTGGATCTTCAACCTCGTTCTCCTCCAGATCCAGCAGCTCCAGATCCTCCAGCAAACTGACTGGACTCAGGTCCGAGACGCTGTTGAACGCCGCATACAGCTCCTGAGGAAGAAAACACTCATTCACTTTATTTAGACACTCTGTAGTTCATGAGGAGTGATAGAGAAATCTGTCTGATTTGAAAACACTTTGACATCAGGAAAACACCAGAGTTTGATCGGTTCAGTCGAAATGTTGTTGGACACCTTTAAGGAGGAAAGAGCAGAGATGCCCTCCAGGTCGGTCAGACCACATCGAGCCACACATAAGACCTGCAGGAGAGAGAGACTGGTTCCCAGATCCCTGAGGACACACGGACATCTGTCTGTTATTAGATTCAAAGCATCTTCTGTCAAATGTGTTCAGTAATCGATTCTGTTTGTTCTTGAGGTCTGCAACACAAGCTGTTCATGATGGCACCTGCGTAATTTGACTTTTATGAATTTGGATTGAAAATAATTTTGCTTTTTTTAAATCATGAGATATAAGTCCCCGTCCACTATCACTGAACAGAAAAGAGCAGCATTAATATTACACTAAATATCTTCTGTCGTGGTCCACAGAAGAGGGTTTGGAGCGAGTGACTGATCACACCTGTTCATTTTCGGGTGAACTATTATCTCTTTATGGATGTAATAAAGGTAAAGGAGCTCGTACCGCACAGATGAGAGCAGACTGTTGTTCATCTTCAGCTGTGTGAGTTTGGGCAAGTAGATTCCTGTGAGACGAGACAGAAAACACTTTTATGATTAATCATATTTCTGATGGAGATATCTCAGTCATAATCCAAACCACTTCAAATCACATCACTGTTCCTCACAATCAGAAAGTTACAGTTTAATGACACGCAAACATTTGGTTCTCTCAAATTAAACGAATATGAAGTGAATAAAGAGTAACTGTATTAAATCTGACCGAAGTTGTCCAGAGTCTCCTCTCGGGTGTCCACACACATCTCCAGTGACGTCACTTCGTGTAGATCCTCTGCTCCTGAGATGATTTTCTGCAGAAGAAAGAGAAACACTGTTTATCTGAGATGTGTGTGAAGATGTGCATGTGTTCGGGTCTCGTACCAGTTTCTCCGGAGACAGACTCTGATCGAGCAGCAGCTCTTCAGCAGCAGGTTTGGGGTTTAATAAAGCAGATCCATTGAACTCAGCTGAGCCCGCTCTCTTCTTCAGCGAGGACTCACGAGACATCTGCGAACTTCAATGAAAAACCCTGGAATAAAAGTTAACCGTTTTTGGAGTAATCGGCAAATTAAATAAATTTAATAGCCTAAGTAAGCTGTTCAAATGATATACTATATATTTACATTGTATCTGCGTACAGTTTCGTTCATTTATTACCTTTCGAAGCCAAATAACGTGATATTCAGTGTAGCATTTATCTTTTGCCTCATCGGTCAGCAAGCGGGACAGTTTGCATAGCAACGGAATCTACTTCCTGGATACTAAATACGGGGCCACCTGGGATTTGTAGTCCATTACAATAAGTGACGTTGTTTAAAATCATAAACATGTCTGTAGTAGACTAATGTTACATTCACGGTTACATTAGGACGTAAACAAGCGAAACATGTAAAGAATAGATTATTATTATTATTTATTTTTTTTATTTTTTTACATAAGTGTTCTTTATGTATTGTTTTGGCACCCTAAATAGTATACTGTGGAAACACCATGTAACAGTCTCTCCCTAAACAGTGCACATAAGCAACATCTGCAGAAAGAAAAAAAGCCTGGTCAGGAGACTTACTAATATTTGCTGATAGAATTTGATGATATGATAATGATGTGATCACATCATTAAGACTTGATTACTTGGATGTTTTAAAAACGCATCTGACTGTAATAACTAAATAAATGTATTTTTAATGGTTTGTTTTTTGAAGTGTTAGGGTCAGGGGACTCAACAGGCCCGTCTGCATTAATTTTGTGGCCAGCGTCATGCTGAAAGTTAATGTAGGCTATTTTTATTATTATAAAATGCTCAAAAGCATATCGCAAATAGGGATTGTGATTGTGTTTGTCATTTAAATGCAGTTGATACCACTGACACTCTTAACAGCATGAGAAACAAACTTTTATTCAAACTGTGCATGGGTTAAAACAAGCGAAAAGGGCTCCCACACATTGACTGAACCCGTTATCACGTCCGAGAACTCATGGAGTAAACCTTGATTAGCATTGGATGATATATATACTGTATTATTATGAAAACACCAGAGATGGCTTGTAGCACACAAATAAACCTTTAAAATATTGATTTAAAATCTTTAAATCAATAAAACTGCAAATATTGTATAAAATAATATCCTATGAAGCAAATTGTAATTTGTGGCCCTTCATGTTTTATGTGGTTTAAATGTGCCCCCCTTGGCCTCTGGACTTGAGTACCCTTGGGTTAGGCTTAAATTAAAAATTACTAAAATAAAAAAATAAATTAAAAACAAACAAAATTGCATTGAAATGGGCCAGCCTAAATATGCAACTTAAAACATAAATTAAATATATACGTTTAAAAAAAAAAAAAACGAATATATGAATATACCTGTAACAATAATACAAGTACCAAAATGTTAATGGATAGCAGTTTCCATGTGTTTAAAAGCAACATTTTAAATAATTCTACTTTTTTATTTAGATTTTTATTTATTTATTTAAAAAATAGGCCATAAGGACTCAGAAAACAGTAAAAAAAATAAATAAAAAATAATACATTTGAGACCCAGTTTAGTCATAAACTCCATTATGAGGTTTGCACTCCAAAAATAAATATTTTTTTACGTAACAAAATTTTTTCCAGAACGTTTAAATTGCTGTGTGCAATGCTGCAAAGATAAGGATCCGTGTTCTAGCGGTGTTGATCGTCCAATCCGATTGGTTGTTGTGTTTTAGTAGTTGGGACGAAGCCTTGTGATTGGCTGTCGATCAGACTCTCAGGCGCTAAACGAGCCACTTTTCTGGAATCGGCGAAAGATACCGAGCAACGTCACCAGGATCTACTTAATATTTATAAGCTGAGCTTCTGCCGCAGTAGGATTGGTGATTGGGATGAAGGGGCGTGGCTGCGGTGATGTGGGGCTGGGCGTAGGCTGTACTGCGCGCGCGCACACACACACATACACACTACAGCGGAGCACATTGTTCACCCTGGACTGTCTTCTACATCTAATGCAATTCAGGGAAATCTCGAAAGAATCGAAATCTCCTGAAGAGTGACTGTATCCGGGGAATCAGAGGTGAAGTGATATTTTTTTTGTTATTAAAGCATAAATCGTTTGATTGCAATGTAATATCGTAAGGATACCAAGTGGAGCGACTCATAGTTGAAAGTATTGCTCACCTAAAACACATATTTATATTAATTTACACACACAGTTGGACGATATTTATGGTGATTATTGGTGCATTTTTATAAATGCATGGATAATGTTTACATTTGTGTGAACGATCAGTCATCGATGGTCCTTATGGATTCCAGTAATGTCCAGTCATTTTAATAATCAGCGTTTTATTTTAAACTATTTGATGAAAAAGAAAAAAAAAAATAGAAATCATATAGTATTCATTTAATTAGTTTATATTGTAGTTACCCAAACCTGTTTAAGCATGTAAACACTGAATCAGTTTACATTGAACCAGACTCAGCAATCGATACGACGGACCGTTGCTTCTTTTCCCGCCAGCTTGCCGTTGACGGAAAATATTTCACGTCTAACACTAAATGTAAACATGTTGTCTGTTGTCTTATTTGTTAGGTTTTAGTGACATACATGTGACCGTTACGAGCCTCTCTGTATAGACTCGGGTGACGCCCCGTAGTACCGGACGAACCATTGCGAATTCTACTATGACGAAGACGAGCTCATGCATATTAAGTAGTCCTTCCCAAGTTTGCGTCGCAACGGTCCAATTGAGAAGGACCGTTTGCTGAATTCTAATTAGTATCCGCTGACGTCGCTTGATATCGTGCCAATGGCAAAGGCTCCGCTTATGAATATTAAGATTCCTCAACATAGTAGGATTTGATGAAGAGCAGTGCGGAAGTTAAATTGTCTGATTTAACGCAGGTCAATAAAGTTAAGGTCGCTTAAGTACAAAAGTTTGATATTTTACTGCGCCTGTTGTTGATTGTTACAGCGTGTTTTGTGGATTTTCACTGTTTACAAAGTGAAAGGAAACATATGTTCTCCTGAAGTCTTAAAGACTGTTTAAGAAGATGTGAGTAGGTGCTGTCACATTATGAGACTAGGTTTTATCAATTAAAGGGGTCATGTGATGTTGCTAAAAATAACATTATTTGGTCTATTGGGTGTAATGAAATGTTTATGCAGTTTAAGGTTCAAAAAACATTTTCCACGTACTGTACATTATTGTTTCTACTCTATGCCCCTCCTTTCTGAAACGCATAGATTTTTACAAAGCTCATCGATCTGAAAAGCGAGGTGTGCTCTGATTGGCCAGCTATCCACTGCGTTGTGATTGGCCGAATGCCTCAAGCATGTGACGGAAATGTTATGCCCCTCACTATACTGTGAAGCTGTGTCCCAGTCAGAACACCAGCATGATGAGATAAAACCAATAAAACCCATTACAAATGAGTCATTTGTTGCATCCAGTGGGGACATAATTATTGATTATAATGTAATCAAGCCACGTAATCATAAAACCATGTCTGCATTAGTGATTGGAGAAACGACAAACAACGAGCGCTACTCTACACTGCTCAAAATTTGCGTTTGAATCATCAGTGGCAAATCCTTTAAATATGTAAATGAACATAGTAACTCTTTGACAGGATGAAACAGTTGACAGAGCTGTTCACGAGCTGCGCATGGACTGCTAATAGCGCCGCGCTCTCGTGCTGCTGTGGAGGGAGGAACTTCTGTAAACAAGAAATATGAGTCAGTGGATTACGTGAACAAGAGTCGTGCTCGAACGAACTATCACTAGTGCAATTTCATGTAGCCTATATTAAATATTTGGAATATATATTTTCATATTTTATTAGGGTCTTTGATAAGGTTACAATACGAAAGTCTAAGTAGCAACGCATCTTCTGTGATGTCCCCAATACGCGGGTCGGGGTGGGTAAAGAAATTTTACTTTATTTTCGGGCTGGGGAGGGCCAAATAATGTCATAAAAGCGGGACCCGCGGGTTGGAAAAAAACCCGACCCGCGCATCACTAGGCTTCATTTGCGAGCACAAGTGATACTGTTGCTGCCGGTCCACAACTTAAGATAATGATAACATCGAAAGCTCAGCTGAACAGCTGATCATAGCTGATACTTCCTCGTCATTGTGGAAAGCACAGTTCATGGTTGCATAGCAATGACAGACGCCACGGGAGCTCAAGCACTTGTGAAAAGGAGAAAGCATTTTTAGGCGCGATATGTGAATCCCTTTAGAGGAGTAACAATAATGTACATTAGGTGGAATATAATGTTTTGTTTTTAACCTTAAATGGCATAAACACAATGCATTACACCAAATACACAAAATCATGTTCTTAAAAAATAAATAAATAGATAGAAAAATAATAAAAATGACAAGCACCTAGTAAAATTACAAAAACTTAAATCAAAAATAAATTCTAAAACATTATTACATACTAGAATCGTATATGAATAATGTTGAAAAAACTGTGGCTAAAGGAAAACCAGTTTATGCTTTTTAAAATTATTATTTATTTGAGACATATTGTTGTATTAATGAATTATTACCGTGCAAGTGGGACTGGACAGTTAATCAAATTTCTAATCGCGATTACAATCACGGATTTCACAATTATGTAATTGTTCAAAGTGTTATTCTGTGTGCTTCACATGTTTTTTTTTCTTGCTACAGGTTATCTTAAATGTTTTTCCATCATTTTAATTTTAGTTTTAGTATAACATCATAATACCTTTCATATGTTTTACTATTTTCTTATTTAAAGAAGAAACAACTCTTGTCAATGTTTAGTTGACATTTGAGGCTTAATACCATAGAAAAGCAATACAAGTTTTCACAATTCAATGTAAATTGTGATAATCGTAATTAATAATCGCAATTACAAATTCAAAGGAATAATTGACAACTATGATTCTTGTCATAATTGTGCAGCCCTACCGTGTACAGTAATGTATTTCCCATGCAATCAGACAAACATTGTCTTGAAGTGTCTGCAGGGCAGGGCAGCACATTTAGGCTAGACAGATGTAATGATCTGGCCAGGGCTGGTTATTTTGGGGGATGATGTCAGTCTGGATCTGTTATGGTTCCTCAGTGTTCGATTCCCTCGTCTCCCTTGTGAGATTCCTTTTACTGTCCGAGCCGAACTGGAAATCACTTAGTCCTAGTCCTGTTGTAGGGTTGAGGCTTAGGGAAAATTGATACCTCAGATTCTGTTGAGAACATTTTCTTGTTCCCTAACATAATCTTTATCATTGTAAGATTTTTAATGAATCTAATTATCGAGATCACAATTAGGCAAATCATTTTCATTTCAAGTCCTAGGTATTAAATGCATGTCAGTAAAGCTCAGAGCTGATAGTGTCAGTAAGTTTATCCTGGGCTTCCAGAGAGACTATAGGGTTTCATATTGGCCGCTCATGGTGACAGGGTGTATGTATGCGACTCTAAAGCCTTGGCAGATCCCAGAGCTGATGTCTAGTTCTTGCTTTCAGCCTTGCCTGTAGTTTTTCAATGATAAATCACGGCACTTGCTGACGAGAGTAATGTTGCTGCTTTCCTAAGCAATCACACTTACCACATTCACCTGCCAGATTACCAAACGGGGAAAATTCCTTACACTTCCATTAAAAGAGGATTTCCACCCATTTTTTCACTAAACCTGCCAGGTTAAACCAGTTAAGACCAGTGTTGGATATCGTTTACTAAAACTATGAAAAAAGATTTATTTTTAGGGCTGGGTACCGAACTTTGATGCCTTTATGGTTTCAAACGAAAAACTTCGATACTATGAGTATGAAAAAGTTATTTATCTTTCAGTTCCAAAAGCCAAGTGGCCATTTTTTTTTGCCAAGCGGCTGTGTCTGTGTGAGCTTGTAGCATACGTGCATGTAAGGACCTAAATTCGCCGTGATTGGCTGTCCACCACCACGTGACGTGACGGGACGGGGAGGATTTCTGAAGATACTCGCAGTCACACAACACAAGTGTAGTTGTTTTTTCTCAAAACGTTTCCGTTAAATACAATGCCAAAATGTCTAAAGTGTGGCTACACTTTATAAAACTGTTTTTCCCTCCCTCCCTGTGTAGTTTGGTCTACTCCATTGCGTATCTTGAAACACGCCCCCTTTCACGTCTTCTAAAAAACAGAGAGAGAGAGACAGATCCGGTACAGCGAACTTCTCTGAGCAGCAGGCCACTGTATTGAGAGTGAGGAGTCACGTGCCGATTTGGGTTGATTTGGGAGGGGTTTCAGAGCTCTCTAATTTTTGCGCATTATGTCGGCGGAACAGAGACGGATCTACGAATATGAGAAAGAAATGAAGAAAGTAAAGCAATGCAAAAAGATAAGGAGAAGGAAAGGGGACCTTACAGAAACAAGCTCACACCAAGCACAAAACAGCGGTATTTGGAGAAGCTCTCAGGCATCCAAAATATCGACCCATACGAGCTCCTTGCAGCGGAATGGCACAGAGACCTGGACCAATTACCTCCATGCACACATATGGACATTGTGAATTATCTTGTTTACGATGTAAATCACCTTGCATTCACACTGTAAATGGCTTTAATCTAACCAGGACATTTACATCTTGTAATCACACATTTAACTACCCTAGCTAACCCAGAACTGGTTTGTCAACTTTGCAACCTGGTACAGTATGTGTCATTGGGTTAAAATCTAATTATAATTAAACATACACAGCTTTACCCTACATCAAAACATGTTGGAAAAGTTTGTGTACATTGAACATCTCGTTACAATCTAGTGTTTACAAAACAGTCGCAGTTATTTAAGTTACTTTGTCATTTTGGTAAAGAAGTGTCTGCTAAATGCAGTGTAACTTCAACACGCTAAAACGCATGTGAATAAACTTACCTTGGCCAGTAAAACGCTGTTTTCACCACCTGGAGGCTTGTAGATGGCCAAGTCCTGCACCCAGCCACAGAAGAAAACCTCGTAACTTTCCAAAGACTTGTGGCTTTTAAACTCCTTAATTGTGTAGTAACTTACTCCAAAAACTAGATAATTTACAATGTCCATATATGTGTGTGCATGGAGGTATGGTCCAGGTTTTTGTGCCACTCCGCTGCAGGGAGATCGTATGGGTCGATATTTTGGATGTCTGAGAGCTTCTCCGATTACCGCTGTTTTGCGCTTAGTGTAACCTAAAAAAAAACTGTATTCCATTGTTCCTATGTTTTCCATATGTATCGTGTGAGGTACTGCAGCAGTTTTTAACGCAGCAGTAACTTCTAGGCATGGTAAAACAGTGCAGAATTGCGAGAACCTACTACCGAGTTAACCATACATGTAAACAATCATCTTTCGCCGGCGGTGTCCTGCCAACATGGCGGAGAGGGAGCTATTGAGGGGAGGGGCTCTGTGCTATGACGCTAACTCCTCACTCTCAATACGGTCACTTAGAACATAACTGACTGTGTTTACGAGGATACTTGCAGAGACAAGTATTTTGATATAATTGTGTGTGTATGTGTTCATTCAGAAGTTACGATACGCGAAAGATGAATTCATTCTCTGTTCGCACATTGTCTGAAATGCTGCTCGCAGCGTGTGCTTTGAATGAGTGAGCGCAAGCTGCGAACGCAAGCCAATTGTTTATTGTTTATCTATTATTGAACATCTTGAATGAATAAAGACTTCAAGTTAATCTGTAAAGCACATAATGCTATAAGAGTTTATAAACTTCTATTTCATGCATGACTCATGGATCTGCTAACTGAATGCAAAGTGTGAGTTCTAGAAGAATTTTTGTGTCTTGATGAGCATGTATCGCTCACTAGGTGTCGCTAAATGAACAGCTGCTGTTCTTTTTTTTTTTTTTTTTTTTTAAACGGAGGATCAGTTGCCCTATTGGTTAAAATCCCAAAACTGTTTACTTTAATATTAAATTAATAAATTACATCAAAACAGGGGCGTTTGCGTTATGATGTGGTGGTCCCAGTCCGCCCCTGAATGGCGCATCCCTATCCAAAAAGCACAACCAGTTTTATTAATAATGTTATCCTGAGTGTTAGGGGTTACCAAAATTTGTTTGAATTAAGGTGAAAAATAAAAGTTTTGTGTTTAATGTTTTTGTGTTGATGTTGAAATGGATTTTAAAACATATGGTATTGAAAAAAGTATCGTTAGGAACTGGTATCTAAACTGAGTTATCGAAATTGGCACAGGATCGAAAGATTTATAAACAATACCCAGCCCTATTTATTTTAGGGCTGCAGCTATCGATTCTTTTTGTAATCGATTAATCGGCTAAATTTTTTTTGGTGTGTTTTTAAACAACCAAAACAAATAATGAATAACGAAAATGATGTGGCTGTGAAATGATCAAGCATTTGGTTTATTATTTCTAAACAAAAAAAAAAAAACCAGGTATTGATTCCAACTCCAACATTTGGCTCTAAAACTAAGACTATTTTAGGCTATACTCTCTTGCAATTGAACGTGAATATGTTTACTACTTAAAAACATCGAAGCTACACATATCTAGTCAGACCGCATCAAAACATTGCTACAAATACAGTATTGGTTTAAAATCAGCGAACATCAATGTATAGGCTTAGGCTACGTTACCTTGTTTCAGCGTGAAACAGCATGGACTGGATGTTTTCGGGTTCAGATACTGAATCATTGAAGTCGTACTGCTGTGGAATGCCAGGTCTACTTTGCAGAAGACACATTGCACCTTGTTCTCTTCATTTTTAAGAATGTAATGATCCCAAATTTTAGACATTCTCTGCCGTTTATGGACATCTCCGCCATCACAGCAACTAAATTCAAAATGTGTCACGCGTTATGATGTGCTACCTGAACATTGAACAACAGTCCGTGTGAATCAGATCCCAGCACATATAGTGTTCGTCATAGGAATTTAACGAGGCTTCGAGGCAGAGTTTTTGCCTTGAGGAATTTTTGTAATCGAGTAACTCAATGAATCATTTCAGCCCTAATTTATTTATTGAAATAAAGCAGAAATAAAATAAATTTAGGGATGTAAGAATACACAGTGTGGTTCAGTACACAATGCTGATCTCAAGATACGATACCCTCATGATATCTGAATAGAAATATTCATACTTTTAGAAATACAGAATTGTGTTATACATGTATGCTTGCACTCGGTCTCTGACTACATATATTTATTACTTTTTTTTAAATATTGCATTTCACAAAAAATAAGAATAATTTTTTTTGTATTTTTAGTAATTAATTTAATGTCTGATTTTCTGGGTTTGTCAAATTTAATACACCATTACCTTATCTGATATTAAATTAACTCTAGGCGTTTCTCAATGTCAAGGATACTTCCTTGGCAGGACTGGTCACTTCCTTCAGAGGCTAGGCGAGACTCCTCTTTAGCATTTGGGGAACACGTGAATGGAACAGGCTAGCAAGTGCACGTAATTGCGTCATTACGTCAGTGAAAAGGTCTGTTTGAATAATGGTATCCTTAAATTGGACAACTTAACTAGTTATTTATAAAAGAAATGCCGATGACGCAACCAAGCTAACAATTGTTAAATGACAGGTCCTGTTCAGTTAACCATTTGTATAATTTACAATATCAGTATGGTAGTAATTTGTACTGGCATTTAAACATTAAACTTATATTTACTAGTTATAACAAATGTTTGGTAACGTAAATAAAAAACGTTAACGCTCCGACTCCACTAACGTTCGACATTTTTTTAATTTTTGAACAAGATAGCAAAGCTGCGCGCATAGGATTGTGGGTGATTTGAGAGCGCGAAGAGCGCGAAGGATACACATATGCATCCTTTCCTGTGTATGGGATATTTTTCGAAAGAAGGACTCAGTCCTTGGTTGAAATTCCGAGGATCCTCGTCATTGGAACAGTCCTTCGACGGATGTCGATGACGTAGCATCCTCGAAATACTGGCTTCTGAGGATCCTTCCTTGACATTGAGAAACACCTCCTGTCTTAACTTGCTTTTTGTTTGAACCATACATGATACATATTGTTGCATATTTTTTGCTTTAATAAGTTGTGACAAGATATATTGTTACTAGTGGTCGACCGATATAGTTTTTTTTTTTTTTTTCACAGCTGATGCCGATATCTTGGAAAGCAGGGTGGCTGATATAAATTTACTTATTTCAAACAATATTTAAGAAATTAAAAATAATTAGAAATTGGATTAAAAAATAAAAGTGTAAAATAAACATACTTTATATGACAATGTATTTTCACAAATAAACAAGTATTTCATAAAAAGTCAACACTGTAACCAACATAGCACTAAGTAATTTGGGAAGTTTGTGTGCATTGGGATACACTAGACGCTGGCTGCAAAAGGGAGTCAGTCCCATAGACTCCCCATGTTAAAATGGCCAACTTTACAGCAGAAAATTTTTTTACAGCCAGGTAGAAAAAAAGATTTTGGTCTATATAGCTAATTTTGCCCTTCATGACAACTTTGAGGGGGGTGAATTTTTTTTATAACTCGGCCTCTTTAATTATATTAACCCTTAAAGTGCTGCATAATTAAGGGCGTGGCCACTTGAGTGACAGGTGGATTGCTGCTACTGTCACTGCCGTCGAGCTAAGTGGGCGTGGCTTGAGCAACCAGCTCCCGCCTCTTTGCCCAATTTCGATTATTCAGGAGTGACGTGTGGTGACACGCTGCCAAGATGGCGACAGCTGGCTCCGCCCACTTTTAGCTTCAAAACACTACACACTACATCCATGTTTTTTTATACAGTCTATGATTTAATATACATTCAAAGATTTTTCAAATTATGTAGATGTGTATTTGCTAAATGCTGACAGCAAACGAGACATGTCTGCTTTTCTATTACTAATAATATAAAAGCAATTGTTATATTACTTATTTGTATACATGTAATACCTTTGTTTAACCGTTTTGCCAGATTTTTAGACCGACTTCTATCTGTATTAGACAGAACTGTTAATGACGACAGTGAACAAGCGGGAGGATGTGAGAACTGAGTGAAAAATGCCAAATATTCGTATATTGGTTGACCACTAATTGTTAAAGGTTATGACAAACACCCGCTTACCCCCTTTGAAAGGTTTGGAGGAGCAAGCACATTTTTTAATATAACTGAGATTGGATTATTTTGAAAGAAGAAAGTCACACACATCTAGGATGCTTCGAGGGTGAGTAGAAATGGATGAACATTCATTCTTGGGTCTAAAATACTCTGGAAAAAAACACTTGTGTCAGGTTTAGAAACCGTACAGGACTACGGGACCTCATTGGGACTCTGTGAAAGCCCACGGTGCTTTGGCTCTGATTGTGAGTCTTGGAGAGCGTGGGATGGAGATTCCCTGATGGGACCTGCAGTCTTCTCTCTACTGATCCAATGTTCATCCCAAAAAACATGTCGCTCTGACAGAAGGTCCTAATCAAACTTTCATTGCCCTCTTTGTGTGTGTGTGTTACTCTTTCATCCTCCCCTCTCTGTGCCCCAGTTTAGTTGGAAGGCTTATTCAAATCATGGCCTAAATTTGGCCAAACATTGTTCATCCATGTTAAACTGAAACCGAAAGGGATGCTGTCACTCACCACAGGTTTTATAAAACTATTTATGAACATCAGCAGACATGATATGCTTTTCTGAGAATGACTATTGGACTTTAATTTAACTAGATGGTAAATCATTTTTTTTTTACACAAATTATGACATATTTACTTTATTAATAACAGTTTATTAGAGCATGCTATTTTAATTGAAATATTATTTTTTGTAGTCATTTCATTGAATTGTAATCAAATGTAATGTAAAGGTAACAGTGAAACAACTTTTCTTGTGATGTAACCAAATGCATGAGGGTATAACAAAAAATATTTATTTTTTATATATATATATATATATATATATATATATATATATATATATATATATATATATATAGAATACTTTGCGCAATTCACTCAAATTAAGATTTCCTGAAGTCCCATGCCATGATCAAGTGTATTTTAGTATATTTTTTTTAATTTGAATCAACTTTTAATTTATTTTATTTAAATATCTGAAGATTTTCTGCCTTTCATGTTCATTTTAGTTAAAGTTCTAGTTATTATTATTATTATTATTTTTATTATTTCATTTTTATTATAATTTTTTGTTGTCTTTAAGCATTTTTTTTTTTCAGTTTTATTTAATATAATTTTTTTTTTTTATTTTTTTTTTTTTTAGTTTATTTCAAATAACCCTGGTCCCACCCAACATTATTTCCAGGTGAATATTCTGTTTCACTCAGAAATATGTCTCATTATGAAAGGTAAGTTTAATGTGAATGTTGTCTCACTTATTTAAAACCATTTTTTTTTTTTTTTTTTACTATTTTTATATTATTATTATTTTATATTATATATATTACTACTTAAATCTTACATTTTTCTGTTGCATTTTCCCCAGTGCTTTGTTTGGCTTTCAAGGATTTAAGGCAGTCATACATAATGAATGAACTCCCTGCCCTTTGCCTTTAATAGCTCAGTCGTGTGTGTGTGTGTGTGTTTGTAGAGTTACTCATTAATCATCCAGTACTCACAGATACACTGTTCTGGACATAAGTCTCAGTCTCAATAGTACCAAGAAATGTAGTGTTTTCATGAACCATTAATGCTGCAGACGCACCTCTGCCGATCCTGAGCTGTGCTTACAGTCCAGTGAAGACAAATAGATATCTAATAATAAAACTCCACTCCCTGGCCCTAATATAGTCTGTCTGGTGATGTGCTGTTTTAGATGCTCACCACTGTTGTGTGTTAAAGTGCACCTTGTAGTGTGTTATGTGACATGAGGCAGGGTCGACGACGAATAAGTGTGTCCACAATAAAGAAAAAAACTAATTTAAACACATGTACAAAGTTTTTAGACTACAATTTTTTTATGATTAACGATATTTGTTATACTACATAATAACAACCTTAAAAAAACATAATTGAAAATAGTTTGATCTTTTTATTTTTTAGCTTAATTAAATGTGCAGAATGCCACGACCCGCACTCAATAAGTATGAGGATATTTATGAATAACGTTCATGAAGTCATCATTAACTCATTTACCTGAATGGCTTTATTTCCTCTGTGGAACAAAAACAAATATATTTTAAGAATGTTTTTTTTCTTCTACCCCACTGACTTTCACAGAAGAAAAAGTCATAACGGTTTGGAATGACATGGGGGTGAAGTAATTGAGTGAACTGTCCCTTTAAGAGATTGCAATGTGTGTTAAGAGTTTCATTTTCAACAAATGTAATTTGTGGCCCTGTTTTATAAAATGTTAGTTAAATCGAGGCAACATTGTACTAATTTGGTCTCCTTGTTTAGTAAAATTAGGGCTACAATTTTACTAGAATAAGGGTATGAATGGAAAAATTGTGGGAATGTATGCTTGATTTTTGACTTAACCCCCCCCCCCCCCAACTCTCGCATGTCATGTGGGGCAGAAATAACTAACTAAAACAAGTCACATTACGAAATAGTAGACACTGATTTGCATTTCTCAGGAGCTGATTCTTCTTTGGAAACCCAGTTGTGATGAAACCACAGGACACCACACAAAACAACATCAACCACCCGAAACCTACCAGCCATAACAAAATAACCAATGAGGGACGCTTGCTGGATCACATTTAGAGTTAATGTCGTTTTAGACCATGTTGAAACTTGAACCGAAACTCACCAAATGATCATTTTTCAGATTAAAGCTCAGTGCACTGCAAGCTCGGGTCTTATTTCAAGTGCCAGAATGCTTTTCATATTTCATAGTTTATCTTCCTTGCAGTTCTGTGCGGGTTTGGTCACTGAATACTAAACAGTGAAACATGAAAAAGCATTCCAGATTTCTGTAGGAGAGATTCTCCAAGTCTCTTGGTCTTGGTGTTTACACGACACCATTTTCAACAAAAAACTGAATCATTTTTATGTCTTTTGGCCATTCTTTTATACAAAATCAGCGTATTCCTACAAAAAATTAACCATAGTTTCCCTGACAGCACACGCACATCACAGAGACGTCTATTTGACATCTGCATTACATCTACAAGACATATTTTTTGGTGTTCGCTCATCTGATAGAGAAAGTCCTATAGACGTATTGCAGATGTTTAGAAGATGTCTTAAAGATGTTTATGATTTTAGAATATATGTTATTTGTATTATGTTTGAATGTGTGTTATTTTGTAGTTATTTTTAGTAAAATCATTGTTAATTAGGGCAGGATGATATGGATAGAAATCATGTGAAAGTAAAAATCATAACAACCTCATCTTTATAGGTTAATATGAAAATATTCTGACTGTTTGAGTTGGTAGATTATTAAAATTAACTGTTGGTCATCTATAGTATCACACAATTAGATCATGATAACTAAAGGTAAAACCACACATATCACTGCAATACTATGGTAAAATGTAACTGTGGGGGGATAAATACATATGCACAATATGCAAAAATGCTATAGCTAGATAACAATCTTTACTCCTTTAATACATTTAATACATGTCTACATTAATAATAAAATAAAATTCCATATTAAAATCTGACGTTTCTGCCACAATACCATGGTGCTGTTAGTGTTCCTACAGTAAATCCATGGAAAAGCCTTCTAATGGGATTCTGTTTTGTACTGCTTTTGGCGTGTAGACATTGTATTGAACATTTAAAATAAATTGTGATCAATTATTGTAAACGTGTTATCACCAAGCCCTAATTTCCATAAGGTTTGAGTGGCCTGAAACGGATTTCAAAGTACAAGCTTTTGTAAAGTATATCATTATCGTCTCCATGTAAGCTACAAAATCATTGATTTGTGAAAACTCTGATGTTATGCGCATGTGTAATACGTGATCAGTCTATAGGAATACACATGTGGGCAGATGTTAATATTTCTGTACATAAGTGACATCGCCAATTACTGGCCTGGTTTGCATAAAGCGGCATAAAACGTTTTTAGTCTTTTTCAATTTGGAAAATTGTGAACAGGGATCATTTTGACAACATTGTTGTCTATACGTAAAACTTTTTATACGTAAAAGAGTTTTTCATATTTAGTACATGATTGTCTTGTAAACGTACCTTCATGCACTCCTTAAGACTGAGCCGAACTGTAGTTCTGACCACAAAAGATCGCGATACTGTTTGCGAATGTTCGTTGCAACTATGGTTTCGTAAAACATCAAATCATTTAGCTTTGTTTCCAAAGAGGGGACTTGCAATAGTTGGCTAACAATGGCTGTAGGAAACATCCTAGATTGGCTGGTAAGCTTATAACGATTTCACACTGTACGATTTTAGCTCCGATTTTTACTTGCCGACAGGTTTTGTGAAAACGTAGACAATGCCAAAATCATTGGCAAATCGGTACATACAGGTAACAATCACACAGTGTAAAGGATCAAAGACGCGATCTGAGATGATCACAGACACCCATGAAATATTTTGCATTCTTAATAGTATCTGGACCTGTCTGCGACTCAAAATCCTGCTGTGCGAAATGAGTTCTGACTGAAAAATAAACAACAGTGATCCAGTGACTTTAAAAATCGTGCAGTGTTAACTTGGCATTGGTGAACCAGTACACAAGACAAAAAAATTGGTGCGCTGCGTTGTTTATCATTTGTATATTCACAGTCCTTTATGAGTGACCCATACAAACTGCTGCCACCTACTGGTATGGAGAGGAGTTTCCTCTCACGCAGGTGCAGAATGTACATGCATTGTTCACTGTAGTCTTTGTGTTGTGTTCAAACATATCTATTTGTCCGAGATGTAGGTGACTTCAATCGGACTTCGTCGCTGCTAGTTCTTTAAAGTCGGCTTGCTGTATCTGGTCCTTAATATTGATGAATAACCACAGAAGAGGCACCAAAATGAACCAGCTTGTAATAATCTGCAGGCTTTAGTTAAAATGTAAAATATTTAGTCAAATAGTCAACGATTTGGAAGTGAGACCGTAAGACTTTAGACATCTCATTTGCTAATTTCAACAAAGCAGTGCTGGAGGTTTGTCTGTATTGATGGTGCTGCTGGTTTCTCCTCAGGTGTGGAGAGAGGTTGAAGAGGAGTGAAGGAATGACTGAATATAAGCTGGTGGTGGTGGGCGCTGGAGGCGTGGGCAAGAGCGCTCTCACCATCCAACTCATCCAGAACCACTTTGTGGATGAATACGACCCCACTATAGAGGTAATGTTTGTGTGTTCATTGAGTGATCTCAGCCAGTAATATATATGGTTTATCAGCTATATATAAAATATCATCAGGCCCCTGCGGAAGATATCAGTACATAATCAATAACTGCACTTTGTGTTTGTGTTTTCAACTGCAGCTGTTAGATAATAAGTGATTTTTTTTTTTGCCAATTTCTATTTACCGCTTTTGTTGACTGTAATTGAACAAATCACGAAATATGATCATACTAATGATAATTAGAAACTGTAACATCATACAAATAGTATAGTTGTCTATCGTATATCATTGGGAAGGTCAGCAATGCTGTAGCAGCTAGTTAGAGTATTTTTTGTCCATACAGTGGTAGTTAATGGGTCTAATATTCAGTGAAATATCTTCTTTATTCTAGCTAAATTATTGTATTGGATTATTAATAGCTATACATTGAGTCATCATCTTTTTTTCCCATTTGGTGACGGATGGCAGCTGGGATTAATGTGCAGTGCTGCCACCTACTGTGTTGGAGTGTCAACCAGATTTCTTACTGGTGTAATATTAACATGACATCAGTATTTTACTTTTTAAATCCCATGGTAATTATCGGCAATATTGCAACTCCCCTCATCCACAATATGTCATGCTTTCTTGTAGAAATATCTTGTCAAGATAATTTTTTTTTTAACTCTTTACAATAGGCTTTTATTCATTAACATTGCTGTATTGCAGTAGTTAGCATGAATGATCTACTTCTGAAGCATTTATTCATCTTCATTTAAATTTTAACTTTGTCAAAATTCATCAAATATCTATTTATATTATTTAATGGAACTGAGGTAATATGAACTAACCATGAACAGTTGTATTTGTATTGGCTAAGATTAACAAAGATTAATAAATACTGTAAAAATTGAATTGTTTATTGTTAGTTAATGCATTAACTAATGGAAATTTATTGTAAAGAGTTACAGAGATTTCAGAGGTCAGTATAATACTGATAACTTTCACAATGCCAATGAACAAACTTTCTTCATTTAATGAAAGCAATGAAATGTAGCCTACATTGTGTTTCTCATTAAGGTAATCATTGCCTATAATTAAAGGAATGGTTCACCAAAAAACATTCAAATTTGCTGAAAATGTACCCCCCCTTAGGCCATCCAAGATGTAGATGAGTTTGTTTCTTCATCAGATTTGGAGAAATGTATCATTGCATCACTTGTTCAGCAGTGGATCCTCTGCAGTGAATGGGTGCCATCAGAATGAGAGTCCAAACAGCTGATAAAAACATCACAATAATCCTCAAGTAATCCACTCCAGTCCAGTCCATCAGTTAATGTAGTGAAGAGAAAACCTGCAATCCATCTGGGCGTTTTTAACTTCAAACCATTTTTTCAAACCAGTCCTCTCTTCATAATATTGCTTACTCCATTAAAAAATTCACCTTGCCTGAACCAGGAGAGAAATCTGCACAGATCAAGCACCGTTTGCAAGCAAAACGGACAATTCAAAACAATTCTGCACTACTATATCAATGGATTTTGATGTGAAGGGACATCAGTGGATGGCCTTTTTCACTGGAAGAAGTGTTATAAATGGATTGTGGACTCATATTTTGGCCGGAAGCAAAGTTTAACAAAGTTAAAATGCCTTAATGATGGATTGATGGAGGCTTTTCGCTTCACATGGTGTGGTGTGGATTACTTGAGGATTATTGTGATGTTCTTATCAGCTGTTTGGACTCTCATTCTGACGGTACCCATTCACTGCAGAGGATCCACTGGTGAGCAAGTGATGCTAAATTTCTCCAAATAATGGCCTGAGAGAGAGTAAATTTTCAGCAAATTTTCATTTTAGGGTGAACTATTCCTATATGTTAGTTAAGGTTGCAAAGGGGTCGACTGGAAAATTTCTGGAGACTTTACAAAAATCCCTGGAATATCCAAAAAAAAAAAAAACCTGGAAAGTTTTCAAAATTTCTGGAATGTTTTAGGAAATTTACCGGAAATGTTCCACCTTTTTATAAGCCTAATGTTAGTTAACTAATGGAACCTTGTGCTTGATTTGACTCTGGTACATCCTTAGTTTTCTTGTACTGTACATTATGCTTCATTATATTGACCAGTGGTCCCTCTCTTCACTATATCTCACATCAGCACTGG
This sequence comes from Carassius auratus, assembly GCF_003368295.1. NCBI lineage: Eukaryota > Metazoa > Chordata > Actinopteri > Cypriniformes > Cyprinidae > Carassius > Carassius auratus. The sequence continues at coordinate 20,258,310 of NC_039292.1, read as the reverse complement.
GCAATGAATCAAATCTGACCCTAGCATTCATTCATTCAGTCTGTGTGTTTCTTAGCACACTCAGAGTCAAATAAACCGCACAAGTTTTGTGTGTGCGCTTCCACACGTCCCTCACGCTCTCTCTGTCCTCTTTTCCCGCCACACCCATCTCTGGACAAACAATGATCTTTTTATGGCCGAGTCGCTGTGCGCTAACACACACGAGCACAGAGATGCGTGTTTATGTGTCAGGACACAACTCAACCTTCTCTACTGCCCGTTTGCTGCTTTGATCCACGTCGTTTTTTGTCCCCAAAGTCCTTTATTCGGCACATTATAAGAAAAGCAATTTTAAAGACATCATATCATGTCCATGTGTGTGAAATAACTAACGATTGTTGGCTGTTGGGTAAGAAATAAACAAGAAACGGTGAGTTTGGCGTTGATTTGGCTGGGCGTCTCTCTCCAGGACTCCTACAGGAAGCAGGTGGTGATTGACGGAGAGACGTGTCTCCTGGACATCTTAGACACTGCAGGTCAGGAGGAGTACAGCGCCATGAGGGACCAGTACATGAGGACAGGAGAGGGCTTCCTCTGTGTCTTCGCCATCAATAACACCAAGTCCTTTGAGGACATTCATCAATACAGGTGTGTGTGTGTGTGTGTGTGTGTGTGTTTGAAAATCAGCTGTCTAGCCCTCAAAATAACTCTTCAATAACCCTCACTGTCCAACCCACATTTAAACCATAAATGTTTTAGACATGTTTTAGTGTTATTCAGGCCAAGAGCTGAAGGTGTCGTGTTCAACTGTAAATCACAGAAAGTGGCGTCTAGCGTGAGCCGAAATCACGTTAGCATTGATTCTGATGCCCACTATCAGCTCTTAGTGTTATTTATCAGCACGTTTGATGAAACAACAGAAACACAACTTGGATTACCCCCGTCGGATCCTTAAATTGCATTATGACTGAGCATCTGTCACAAAATATTCAGTAGTTGTGCCTGAAAGGACGGCAGAAAGAGAGATGGGGGATGAAATCGATCACTCATTTAGACTAAAGGAGAGCGGGAGAGAGAGAGAGGGAGAGAGAGAGCTTTCAAGGACATGAAAGGAGAAGGGAAAAAAATATAACTGGATTATATCAATCCATTTGTTGTTTGTGGGTAATGGATTTTTAATACATGAAGTAGTACAGTACAAGACGGGAACAGTAATGCACTGTTTAATATCAGCCGTAGGTGGCAGTTCAGTACAATAATCAGTTTGCATCATATACACTATCAGTCAAAAGTTTAGAATAAGGCACAAATTAAACACAAAATAATCATATAAGAATGATTTCTGAAGGATCATGTGACACTGAAGATTAGGGGTGTGTAACGAATCAGCTCAAAGGGGAAATATGAACAATCAATCAGACCAATGAGTAATCATAAATATTTAGATCCGCTGTAAGTTTTTACTTGACCTCTCAGTGTCAGCTATCTGTCAATTCTAAGAACATTCATTTCCTGGTTAAGGAAAATAACTTTCAACATATAATATACACTCTCATTTAGATCATGAAAATACGAACTCATAGATACCAAACATCATATAGATGAAGTTATATTAACTAGTGATCAATCATAAGCATATATAAAACATAAATTACACAAAACACAATATACATGAACAGTAACAGCATACACAATGCCCTAAAGTATATGTGAATTCATTCAAAGAAAGGTTTTTCTATGGATTAATTAGGGAAGAGTCCATTTTTATGTGCATTATGTGTCTGTTTCTGAGAGACTTGAGTGAAGAGTTGCTTGGACACATTTTTGGCCGTGGTTAACTTAGTGTTATCAGATATTGGGCCTTTGGATTCTGTCCATTTTGAGGTGAAAGCTTCCTTTTGGGGGAACGGTCCATAGACCCTTTGGTTAGATGAGGAGGCGTTAGATATTATTTGTTAAATGTAACAAACATTTGTGTGTCTGATCGATCCAAATGCCACAGGTGTAAGAAAGTATCGATACACGGGAGTATCGCGATATTTTGTTTGCCGATACTGTATCGATTCTCAAAAATGGAATATCGATATTTGAAAAAATAAAATAAAAATCAAACAAGATTCATGGCAGTTGTTTCGTTTTGAGTTCACATACTGACCGTTAGTTGGCAGTCTTCATCGATGAGAGTAACGGGAAATACTAGCATTCGAGCACGCCACTAATGTTAGCATTAATATTGCTATTCGCTGCTAGTAATGGAGGATGAAAGAATTGTCCCTGTTCCTGATTCAGTGTACAAAGCTGAAGTGTGCCGTCATTTGGGTTTTTTAGTAACGTCCTATGCTGGACTTTGGCGAGCGCCCCCCCCCCGGTGTGTGAAGAGGGGCTTGCGCGGGGCAGGTCAAGGTGGGCTGTAGGGTCGCCCCGCGGCTGCAGCTTTCTTTAATTTTGGGGGCGTTTTGTGCAGTTGGTGTGGTGCTTGCTTCGCGGTTTCTTTGATTCTACGCAGACCATAAATACAAAATGAAAAACCTGTGAAATCCACATGGAAAGGTTCAACATCTGTATTTATTTTATTGTTTTACAATTGTTTTGTTTTCTTTAGGAATCCTGTTAGCACTTTTTTATTGGTATTAAGCAGATGTAATTTTTTAGCTTAGAAACTATTGCAGTAGATAACAAATATCTGATGGGCGTCCTCTTAGCAGCCAGTAAGAAGGCAATCACTCGCAAATGGTTGCAACAAGAGAGACCGACATTAGATGACTGGATAGATGTGACTATAGAGATTTAAATGATGGAAAAGATTACCTTTTTTGTTAACTTAAAGAGAGATGTTTTTCTGGAAAAGTGGAGGAATTGGGTTGCATATGTATCCGAAAGAAGATCAGATTTTGCTTCTATACTTAAATAGATCAAGATTAATATATAATATATATGGTAAAAATATATGTTTGTATGTGTATGTAATAATCATTTCCATAAGTTATTTGAGAATAGAATAAGTCATCTGAGGTTGTCAAGGATTGAGTTTAAATAAGACACATGTTTTTTCCCTGGATGTATATAGTTTCTATTTTTATTTTTATTTATTTATTTTCTTTTTTTTTCATTATTGTTTTTTTTTATTTTTTTTTATTTATTTTTTTATTTTTTTGTTCTACTTATAAAAAAATCGTAAAAAAGGAAAATAAATTATATTTTGATTATTTGATTATTTGATTATTTGATTATATATTGTCAGATTCTTGGCAGTACACCGCCCTACTGAAGACTGGAGTAATGATGCTGAAAATTCAGCTTTAATCACAGGAATAAATAACATTTTACAATCTATGTTTAAAAAGAAGATTTAGAAAATTATTCTGTGTAGAGACTTATGTGTCTGGATGATATATTGTCGTCTGATTCATTTTACATTTATGCAGACACTTTTGATACAAATTGATGTAGATTTTACCAGTTTAAAAATTAGCTGGGATTCGAACCCATGACCTTGGCGGTGCTAGCGCAATGATCTATAGCTTCAGAAACACATGAAAGATGGCAGACTGACCATCATAGAACCACAAGACGCATGGATGACTCAACCCACAACTGATTTCAGTAGAATGTGGTGTTAGCTTGTTAGCTATGCTAACTACATGATAAATGCTAAAATTTCAAAATTATTTACCAAACTCATATTTCAATAATATATTGCAAATCAGGTCTCAAATTTGACATAAATGGTGTCATATATGTTGTTTTTACCTTCAAATTATGCATCGATGCGTGTGGAGTGTAGAGCAAAAGATGAGCAAAAGTTTTGTCGTCTGCTTTTTTTGTTGCCTTCTCATGCAATCTGAAACTTCCTGTGTCCCACTTCTGAAGTTATAATTATTAAATAAGTTATATTTATAATCCTCTTCATCAAACTGACCTCATCAGAGAAAGAGTGCCTTTCACGAGCGAATACAAATGTGTTTGATTAAAGATTAAAGAGACATGGAGTAACTTGAACTGATTAATTTTTTCAACTCAAGATTAGCAGTGTTTGTTAAAAGAGTCAATAATGAAATCATGTTTTTCCACATTTTGTCTGGGATCCAATGTCTGGGTGTGTTTGACCTTGTCTTGTGTTGGTGCTCAGGGAACAGATCAAGCGGGTGAAGGACTCGGATGACGTGCCCATGGTGCTGGTGGGTAACAAGTGTGACCTCCCGACCCGGACGGTGGACACACGGCAAGCGCAGGAGCTCGCCCGCAGCTACGGGATCCCCTTCATCGAGACCTCCGCCAAAACACGACAGGTCAGTCAGTGGGAGGATATCTGTCAGGCTTTTAAAGATAAGAGTTATGTATTTATTTATTTATTTAGTCATTTACGTCATTTGATTTCTTTCTTTCTTTCTTTATTTATTTATTAGAGCAAAACTAGTCAGTGTCCAACATCAAAATTTCTAAAAGTATACTCATCTGAGTAAAATATATACAAAATAACTGAACCACCTACAATACAGTATTTTTTTTTTGTATTTTATGTTTTGCTTTGCCTTCCTTTCTTTTCTTTTAGCTGTGTTTTATGTTTTTTAGTTTTTGCTTTTATTTTTTTTATTTTTTTTATTTTATTTTTTTTTTGCTTTGCTTTTGTGTTTTTTATTATTATTTTTAATTATTTATTTATATAGTCATTTATTTCATTTTATTTATTTTATTTGTTTTGTGTGCTTTTTTGCTTTGTGTTTTAGTTTTTTTTGCTTTGTTTTGTGTTTTTTATTATTATTTTTATTTATTTAATCATTTATTTATTTGTCATTTTATTTAATTATTGCTTTGTTTTGTGTGCTTTTTTGCTTTTGTGTTTTAGTTTTTTGCTTTGTTTTGTGACTTAATTATTTTTATTTATTTATTTATTTATTTATTGCTATTTGATTTTGTTTTGTGCAGAAAAATACTAATACTAAATACAAAAAATAAAAATAAAAATACTCATGATTTATTAAAATCGGTAATCGATGCAAATATTTCAAGCCTTCTGAATTCCTACCACAGCTTTGTGTGATAAATGCACTGAAATTAGGGCCATTATTCAGTGAAAATCTCAACAAATGCAGATACAGTTTTCACAGTCAGCAGTTATGCTAAACTTCATTTTAGCTAAAATGTTTGTTCACGTGTTTTCGGGCCTATTCACACGTCCAGTGTTCTTGCATTAAAATCAGTTGGCATTAATAATAATAATAATAATAACAATAATAATAATAATAAACACTTTTTATTTTTATTTTATTTTACAGCACAGTATTGATAGAAGAAACAAAGCTTTTTAAAACTTTAAATCAGTTGAACCAGTTGCTTTACAAAATGATTTATGTTTTCGCTCTAAACACCACATGCTGGTGTAAAAACATTGTTTACAAACAAATCATCTAATACCATTTACTACGAAGTGTCTGTACAATGTGTTATTAGTTTGAAGGGCTTTTTTTATGGAGATTTTGTCTAAACAGGCCAATAAGAGTCTTTTAACTTCTCTTTCGTTTTAATATATTTCATAAATGTCTCATTAAAAGTGTCTACACATGTATAAATTTGATCTGAGATCAGGTAAATACCACAGACACTGGGTTCACAGAGATCCTCGCGCCGAACCACTGAAATATATATATATATATATATATATATATATATATATATATATATATATATATATATATTAAATCTAATCAATGATTCTGAAAAATAAAACTAACATTTTATTAACATTGAGGTACTATTTTTTTTTATATTTTGAATTTTTTTAATTTATTTTTATTTTTTTTGCTTTTTTAGTTTTAAATATTATTATTATTAAAATTGTAATAGAATAAAAATGAGAAATGTTGCTTTCGCAGTTAGCTGACATAAAATTTTAATTCATTTTTTTTAATTTTTTTATTTAACATTTTATTGTAGGTAACGTTATTTTATGGAAAAATTATTCACATTTTTATTTATTTATTTGATATAGTTCTAGTTAACTATAATAATCCTGCCTCAAACTAGAAATAACACGCATTGCAAAACAATATTTTTGTGAAGGAGACAAGTTGTGCATTTAATTGTGTCATTTTGTCTGAATGTAAAGTCTCATATTTAAAAAGATGTGTGTGAAATGAAGTACTGTGCATAAGTGCTGATTGTTTCTTGAAGATTTTACAGTTTGTAGCTTTTCAAGGACAACATTTATGATGGATCTATACCTTGGCTTTCTGAGTCTAGAGTCACTCACTCAGGCTGTATTGAATAACACTGCAGGAAATGACTCACTGCCGCTTTGTGTTTTCCCCATCTGATGAGAACTGTGAGAAAAAGACACCCAGTAATTTACCACACATTACTCTAGTATGTCTGTCACTTTCGTGTGTTGTCATCACCAGTGCTATTCACAGACCTGTTACACATCTGTGAGATGTGAGAAGTTTCTGGGATCTGTTGATAGCATGCGCACTGGTTGTGTGGTGTGTGTGCAGGGTGTGGAGGATGCGTTTTACACGCTGGTGCGAGAGATCCGTCAGCACAAGATGAGGAAGCTGAACCCGCCGGACGAGAGCGGACAGGACTGCATGAGCTGCCGCTGCGTCGTGTCCTGATCCAGGTGCCAGAACACACCTCACGACAGGACACAACACACAGAAGGACTGTGTGAAACTGCACAACACTAAATAAACCGCAAATCACCAGTAGAAATTACAGAACTGATGAGAAATGCTGATTGCATGGTGGGATTTGTGTACACCACCGTTCATGCTTTTATGTTTTTTAAAGTCTCTTCTGCTCAACAAGCCTGCATTCATTTGATCAAAAACACAGTAAAAACTGTAATAATGTCAAATATTATTACAATTTAACTGTTTTCTACTTGAATGCATGTTAAAAATGTAATTTATTCCGTGATGCAAAGCTGCATTTTCAGCATCATTACTGATTTGCTGCTCAAGAAACATTTCTGTGTATTATTGGACAAATAGACAGTTCAAAAGAGCCTATTTAATGCCTCCTTGCTGAAGAAATGTATACTTTTATTAAAAATAAAACATTTTACTGACCAGAAACTTTTTTTTATTGGTAGTATACTTCACCTCAAAAATTATATACATTTTAAAATATATATAACATTTTTAAATATTAATTATATTATTCTATTTATGTGTTAATTGAAATTAATTAAAATTAAATATTCGTAACAACAACAACAACAATAATAATTATTATTATTATTATATAGTCATTGGGGAAAAAATGGTTTTCCTTTTTTTTGTCTTTAACATGACTATAATACACACACACACACATATATATGTGTGTGTGTGTGTGTGTGTGTTTATGTATTAATAATAAAATAATAAATAATAACAATAATAATAATATAATTATACAGAAATTGGTATGACAATAACCAACACAATGTTAATAAACATATTAATGAATACGTTCATATTGTAAATATTAACATATGTTTTTACATTATAATTGTGTTTTTTGTACTGACTTTAATCTATTAATAATAATAATAAAAATAAAAAAACAGTCACATTATGATATTTTTTTTTACCATTTCGTTAATGAGAATTGATAACGAAATGCCACAAATTTTAATGGTACAAAAATCCAAAACATAATATTTCTTTTCGTTTGCAGTGATCTGCAGTAATCACTTCCTGTTTTCTGGTCCTCAGCTGACAGGTGTGTGTTGGGAGGAGTTTACCCACAGTTCCGTGCGGCAGACTGGACCAGAGAGGGAAGACATAGCGTCTCATCATCTGAACGCGACTTTTTAACAAAAAGCGAGTGAGGCCTCCTGCGTAACAGACATTTGCGACAGGAAGCGGTCTTGCGTTGACCCCTGGATGACCTCTCTGGACGTCCACGTCTGCCTGATAAACACCACTAATGACTTACTCCTTTCTCTTCTTTATTTGTAACCCCAGTCTGCTAACGCTGGGCGCCTCTGTGGATTTCTGCTAAATTATTGTTCTTGAAGTCTCAACACTGGTTTTAAACGGACTCGGCACGTCACACGACCTCAGCGTCACACACAAACCTTCCTCAGCTCCGACGGAAAAGACTGGACACTAGTGACCTCATCCCACGACCCCCGTCCCGCCTCAGTCGCACCTCATGGAAAGCATATATGTATGTACATTGTATGTCGAAAAGAGCGGTAACCGTGTAGAAATAATCAGGAGTGTTTTTTGTTTAACGTGCAGGTTGTCTTAACATAACGTTTGTGAGTAGGGCTTTGTGGAAATCAAACGGGAGCATTAGTTCTGTGTGCTGGTAAATGTGTATGTTATAAACGAACGTTACCTTTAGAAAATTAAACGGGCTGACTGAATTTTCCTAAATAAAAACTGTTAAGTTGTTTGAGGAAGCTTTGTGTTTGTTTGGAAATTCTGTCTGTGGAAATCTTACAATATTTAAAAGATATTTCCTAGCAGTTACATCAATATACTTCCGAAAAAAATACAATAAAATGGTGTTGTAGAAACATAAGTGGGTTTGGGGCGAGAAAAGCACCCCGGTATGGCTGTAAAGTCTAATGTATTATTTAATCATTAATAATATGGGCATTGAAATAAATGCAATTGTCAGATTTTTTAAATCTCTTTTGCTCACTAAGGCTGCCTTTATTTGTTAAAAAATGCAGTAAAATCAATAATATGGTGAAATATTTTTACAATTTAAAATAACTGCCTTGTGTGTAAATTTCTGTTAACTTATAATTTATTTCTGTGATGCAAAGATGAATTTTCAGCATCATTACTCCAGTCTTCAGTGTCACACGATCCTTCAGAAATCATAATAATATGCTGATTTGATGATCAATTTATCAATTATTATTGGTGTTCAGTTATTAATGATAGTTATTATTATGCGTGCGGAAATTAAAAAAAAAATCTGTATCCTTTGATGAATAGAAAGTTCAACTTAGCATTTATTTGAAATGGAAATCTTTTGTTACACTATTAATGTCTTTACCGTCGCTTTTAATTAATTTAATGCATCCTGTTTAAAATCTTATATTAAACTTTTAATTTGGTTTCCATAAATAATATTAATAAGTAATGTTTATTATTATGATTTCTGAAGGATCGTTTGACACTGAAAACTAGAGTAATCATGCTGAAAATACAGCTTTGATCACAGAAATAAATTATAATTTAACAGATATTCATTAATTTTAAATTCTAATAATATTTCACAATATTACTACATTTTAAAAAAAGTAATTGAAGCCTTGATGAAATTTTTTAAAATGGTATTTATTCCAAACTTTTGACCAGTTGTGTGTGTGTGTGTGTGTGTGTGTGTTAATTACACCATTAATCACTAGTAACATTAAAAAACACTTGTTAGTAGCAGAACTGTACATTATACAGTATATAGAGCATCAAGGCAGCTCTTCATGAGTTTCTATGTTTTCGACAGCAGTTTATTTATCAGTGTAAGTGTGTTTGTGTGGCTGTACATCATTCATTAACCTGAATAAATACTTCCTTCCACGCTTTTGTTGTCTTACAGATAGACAGTAATGTTTCTGTGCTGTTTATTTGTACTGATTGACCTTTAGTTCGTAGATCACAGTTCATCACTGTAAATCTCACTATTGGCTCTTCCTGACAATAACATGGTTTATTGGGCTGAAGCGAGGACTCTTAAGAACTTCACACTCTTCCTGTTGTGATAGTCTTCAGGAGCGACAGCACACTTCCTCTGGGTCGGCTTGTGTTTCATCTGAAGTCATGACAGTTACACCAGTTCGTGATCTGAAGAGGGTCTTACCCAGGGTACAGTTTGTCTTACAATTTGTCTTCCATAAGTTTTATTTATATATATGAAGTCATTATGACGTGTCGCAGGTGAGTGTGTGCTGAAGACGTGTGTGTGTGTGTGTGTTTGTGTTTTCAGACGTATTGTCACAGGAGAGAGGTTCTGTCAGAGATCTCTACAGTTTTGTCTCAGCATCAGTCCCTTCAGCCAGTGCTGGATAGATTTGGTGAGCAGTTCAGTTAATACAGAGCGATTTTCATCTGTCAGCATTCTATAAAAACTCTTTAGATTTACTAATGTTTTATTTGGCTGTTAAACATTAAATAATATGCAAAATTCTAAATATCCAACTTCCTGTTTTGAAGCCAAGCTGTTTTAAAGGTTGATGATCTAAAAGATCTACAAAAAACATCTTATTCTCAATGCTCTGGTGCTTAAAATAATATTGATAATAATATAATATTAATTTAGTTCTTCACAAAATAACTGTATAATAATACAAATAACAAAATGAGTTTATTAAAGTAATACAAAATTATTACTTTTAGCACTTAATAAGCTTTTATTAACTTAAATGTATTGTAATAAGTGGCTTCATATTTAGTAGCCTGTTATTTGTTGATATGTATATTTCATGTAAATATAATAATTTCATTTACAAGTCATGTGGTTATAAATCAGTGAAAGAAAATAAATCAGAGAAAAATCAGAGAAAGAAAGGTTATAAATCAGAGAAAGAAAACAAAATGTTCTATATATAGAATATAAAATAAATAATTTTACACACACACACAAACTTGTATTTTACAATTAGGCATTAAAACTTAGACCCAAATAACAATGTTTTGGAGCTTTAAATAAATACATATAATTATATAATAATTTTAAAATAATTAAATAAAATATTAATACAATATTTTAAATAAATGTGGAAAATATTTTAAAGTAATATCAAATTTTGTTGTACTTTTACACTGGCAATAAAGAATATGACTTTTTATTTTATGTAATTAAGAAATTACTTCATAGAAACTTACTGAAATACATTACATTTAGTACGATTTGATGATATTAAATAAGTTAACAGCGCTTCATCAGTTATTTTATATGAAGAAAGGTTTACAGTGACATTCTAATGTTTTACAAAGAACCACTAACTCTTTTAAAAGTGTTTGTTAAAAATATGTTCACAGTGCACAGAATTTACTTTTCTTTAAGGAAATCAGTTTGTATTTTTCTTGTGATTTCTTCACAGTCTTCAATGATGGCACAGCGAGGACCTTGGTCGGTTTGACTGGAACAATTAAGGTGTTTTATGAAGGTAAGTTTCACCATAAAGATAACTGGACTTTACTTTGGTTTCACGGTTAAGAAAAAAGAGATTATTATTGCATACGTTTCAAGAATGCAGCAATCAAAACATTTCTACATGTTGTGGTTCAGGGAAACGCTACAATATTCCGGTGAGTTTGTGGCTAAAGGAAAGTTATCCGCGCAGTGCGCCCATCTGCTATGTGAAGCCCACGCCGGAGATGGTGATCGTGGCCAGCAGACACGTCAACAGCAGTGGAGAGATCCTGATGCCTTACCTGGACGAGTGGACACATGTGAGTCTACTGCCTGAGCAGGCTACAATGGGTTTGACCTGCCTCAATACAAAGCATTTACAATTTTCTGTATTTTCATGAAATGATTTGCATTTTTTTTTTTTTTTTTTACAGATGCAGTGTGATCTGCACAGCTTGATTCAGGTTATGAAGGTCGTGTTTAGTGAAGTTCCTCCTCTACGTATCTGTCTTTACCCAAAAGACTGTGAGTATAGTTTGGTTATTCATTCCCATAATCTCTTCATATCATATATTTTCATGTAGAGCAGCTTCACTCCTGAATCCCTTCTTCTGTCCTAATTACTTCAAGGAAACAGGTAAACAGGCAGTTGACCTAGTTTAGGTGAACCAAAATATGATAAGGTGTCCAAAGGTTGATGTGGTTTTATGTTTTGATTTTATGTTTTAATAATTAGCATTCTGCACCGACACTACAGCAACAGAAAAACATGGCATTTAAATAAGGCTGCCATATTGTTTTGCAGTCTTAAAGAAAATGCATCTGTGTACTTGTGTGGATGTTAAGGTAAAATGACAATTAATGTTTCTGTTCATCAGGTTCTGCTTATCACAAACCCTCAGTTGAGGAAATCTCACATGTGATGCTGGACAGAGAGGACGATCTTCCTTTCTCCGAACATAATGAAACCATCTGTTAGTTTGCTAGATATATCTGCAGTGTGATTTTGTACACATGTGTTGTTGTTAAAGTAGACATTTGCATGAAACTGTAAATATTTGTTTAATAATAATGAATGTTAAATTTAAGCAGCATGAATGTTAATACTCAAATAAATTTGATCTACATTTAATGTAAGTATACACGTTTGTGAAGCAAGGTTTTCCTAGTGATTCATGCTCAGTTCAATGTTTTTTTCTTCCTCATGTATTCATATTGACCTATAAAAACACCTACCTAGATATGTAAATATGCAGTTATTTACAGTGGGATATCACAACGAAATTCACTCAAATTCTACGAACATGAAGTTTTATTAAAAATAAACTATTTAAAAAAAATAGGATACATATGTATTTTGTTATAATATATTATGAATTGTGATGACGTGAATTAAATATGTTCAAAGAAACCACTTGTCAGACTTTTATTTTGAAAAACGCCCAGAACACTCCCGCCGGAAGTGAAACTGCTCGCGCGGCTTGCATTGTTTATCTTCCTCGAGATGAATGCTGGTCGATTTCACCTGTATTTATTATTTTCTCATTAAGTAATTATTATTCGGAGCGTGTTAATGAGTTATTAAGGCGTTTAGAGTGTGTTTGTGTCGGACAGCAGGCGTTAATACGAGTATTTCAGGCTCTGTTGGATTCTTGTGGCCTGAGCTCAGAAACTCGTTTATTTCACATTTATTCCGTTTTTTTTATCTGCTGTTTAGTGTGTTTATTTATATTTGTGTAGTAAGTCATGGCTGTTGTCAACGAAGGAGCTCTTAAAAAGATGCTGAAGGTCAGTATTTTGTTTATTCTTGAATGTGAAAAGTTTGTTAAATTAATAGGGTAAGAATATGATGGATGTTTAATATTATTGTGTTAAAATGGGAAATAATCTCATATCTACTGTATTTGACAGGTTATTCGCGTTCTTATAAGATTGTTGTCATGCTGGAATTGATTGGTTTCATATGTTTTGAAGTCAAAATAGGTCATATTTAATAATAACTTTCGTTAATAATAACATTAGCAAACGCGTTTAGACATATTATAACGATTAAATATTTCATGAATTGTGATCAGACTTGTGAAAACATAAGACATTAAAAATTAAGAATTATTCATACAAAATACAATCTAGCATCAATATTTTTGTGTAGAATTTCTCATTCTTGTTAATGAGATAATAATAAATTATAAAGTGCCTTAAAGTTGATATTATACATTTAGTGTTATATTAATATTATACATTTTCAAAATATATGAGTGAAATGTAGTATTTATTAATATTTAGAATTGGTATATTTATTATTATATCATTGTAATTTTTATTTAAGTATTTGTTTATTTTGTCTGTTTATGATTTCTTTTTTTCTTTTTTTTAGTACTTTTAAGTTTAGTTTTGAAATAGTTGCCATGATGGAATTTGCTGATATCATATTGTGTTACTTTTTGAAAGTCAAAATAATTATATTAATGTTTCATAATAACTTTTAATATCTTAAGCAAACTTTTTTTTTTTTTATCGTTGAATGCACATTTAAATATTTTGATAGCCGATACAATACATTTTCAGACATTTCTTTGTGATAAAGCTTTATAGTGTAGACACATTAGTTTGTGGGCTTATTTATATATATGTATTATTTTCTATATTTCAGCAATACAAATACAGAGATCTCACTGTGCGGGAGATAACGAACGTCATCTCTCAGTACAAAGACCTCAAACCTGTTATGGATGCGTACGGTAAGATCCTCTCATCCCGAGTCTCTGGTAACTCGATTCTTGTCAGATTTCCGTGAATAACCGATGTTTCCTTCACAGTGTTTAATGACGGCTCCTCCAGAGACCTGATGAGCCTCACAGGAACGGTTCCAGTCAGTTATAGAGGTGGGTTAGAGAACTGTTTACAGTGTAAAGATGACCCAACATTATATCATATAACCACGTATGTTTTCCCGTTTCAGGGAATGTGTATAATATTCCCGTGTGCTTGTGGCTGCTGGATACGTATCCCTACAACCCTCCCATATGTTTTGTGAAGCCCACCAGTGCGATGATGATCAAGACCGGCAAACACATCGACGCCAACGGCAAGATCTACCTGCCCTACCTGCACGAGTGGAAACATGTACGACTCCATGCGTCACAGCAAATTATTTCATTCTGTTGTCTAATATAACATAAAAAACAACATGTATTATGCTCTTTAAAAACACTTTGGTATGCGATATGAGGAAGCTGGAACAGGTCCGATTTCTCACTTTTCTTTGGTCTTGGCCCGTCAGCCTCAGTCGGATCTGTACGGGCTCATCCAGGTCATGATCGTGGTGTTTGGTGAGGAGCCGCCCGTGTTCTCCAGACCCACCACACAACCTCCGTACCAGGCCTTCCAAGCAGCCGGACCCCCGAACCGTGAGCACCGCTTCTGTGCATCTCGCAATACAATCGACAAAGTAGTTATGTTTATAAAGAGAATGAAACTTTAAAGCTGCAGTAGTTCACTTTTATAAAAATGTGTTTTTTGCATATTTGTTAAACCTGTCATTATGTCCTGACACTAGAATATGAGACAGATAATCTGTGAAAAAAATCAAGCTCCTCTGGCTCCTCCCAGTCGTCCTATTGCCATTTGCAGAAACTCCATCGCTCCCGGTAAAAAATAACCAATCAGAGCTGCGCTCCGTAACTTTGTTTGTGTTCAAAATGTAGAAAAATGAACATAATAAGCGAGTACACCATGAATCCATTTTCCAAACTGTGTTTTTGGCTTGTCCTGAATCACTAGGGTGCGTCTATAATAAGTGTTTATATTCTGACTATTTTAGATTGCTTCGGGGGTACCGCGGCGGAGTAACCCAGTACCTTTGTGATTCTTCATAGACATAAACAGAGAGAAGTAGTTCCGGCTACGATGTTCTTCCGCAAGACGCAAGCAGTTCTGTTTATTAACCGCTAGAGCGTCAAAAGTTCCCTACCGCAGCTTTAAGCATCGAAATATTTTGTTGATTTGTTTTTTATGTAAACATCAATGTTATTTTAGTATTACTTATTTAATGTTATGATAATTATTAATACGTTTAATTAGCTTTTCATTTTGCCTTTTAATTTTCTTTAAATTCAAGTAATTTTGTGTTTAGTAATTTTTATATGGCTTTTGTCATATTTATATTTAGTTTTTCTTTGTTTTATTTCAGTTTTAGTTTCTGCTTCAACTTCGACCTTATACTTATTATTTATTTCAGTTATATTCAGTTAAATTTAAGTTTCAATAAAACATTTTTTTAAGTGTAATATTTATGTTTTATTATTTTATCCAGTTCAGTTGTAATTAATAACAACACACAAACACACACAAAATAGACTTTAAAAAAAAAAAATCTTATTTTTTTATTTTGTTTTTGGCAATAGTACACAGGCAATTCTTGACTTGGGAATATATTTATGCAACTTAATTATTTAGCTCAGATTGCTCGTATATAAAATAAGTTTTACACTATCATTCCCAGTTAATGCCAGTTTTAAACAGCAGAGGTCTCCCAGCACCAGCACTGCATATGTATGTGTTTGTTTTGTGTCCTCCAGAGTCCTATATGCCAGGAATGCCAGCAGTATCTCCCTACGGGCCAAACCCAAACCCCTGGTAATGACTCCTTCAGTCTGGTCAAAGATCATGCAACAGTCTAATCAACATTTAATAAACCTGTTAAAATCATTAGAATTTTTTCCAACACTTGAAATCCTGTGTTGTAATTACAGAGCATGATTAACTGGTTATGTAATGATTTGTGTCCACTTCAGTGGTTATCCCGGTTACCCTTACCCAGGAGGCAATGCTTATCCTGCCACAGGAGGTCCAGCACATTACACTTCCCAGACTCCCGTCACTGCTGTGGGTGAGTTGGCATGTTTGCCTTTGGCTTGGTTTTATTGCTAAACGACATCATATACAGTTATGCTGTAAATCACTGTAATCCTGGTTTAAGAAACGTGGATTCCATTTTCAGTTTCAGGTAGTTTTCAGACGTCATTTTTCAGATTTGTTCTCAGCCTTTTCCATCTGAATTAATTTTATCTGAATCTGTATTGATGTGAATTTGCAATGTTATGTCTAAATCTTAGTTCATCCGTGTCCGAGTTCATTTGAAGCAGCAACACTTATGTTTAAAAAGGGGTAGATGTAAATTGGCATTAAATCTGAACCTAGGTTAATCTGAATCATGAGTAGCTGAAATGAAGAAGATTCTGAATTCATTTGAACTGGCAACATTCAGTCAGAATATGTGTTCATCTGAATTGGTAACACAGAGGTGTAATCACAGTTCAACCAGACTGCTAGCATTCATTGTAAATCTGCGTTAATCTGAATTGGTAGCATTTGCTCTGAATTTGAATGAGCAACATTTAGTCTTAATCGGTGTTAAATGAGTTTGTCTGAATTAAAAGCATTCTAAGATTATCTGAATCTGAGTCACAGTTAAACTGAACTGCTAGAATTCATTTTGATTCGTTTGTCAACAATTCAAGTTGATCTAAATTGACTGCATTGAGTATGGATAATCTAAATGAACAAACGTTGGGTCTTAATGTAATGTCTTAATCTGAATTGACAACACTGAATTGGAATCATAGCAATTGTTAGCATCCAGTTTGAATCTGAATTCATTTGATTCAGCAAGATTCAGTCTGAACCTGAGGTCATCTAAAATTGTAGAATTTGATCAGCTTTGATATTTGCAACATTTAATCTGAGTCTGAGATCATCTAAATTTGCTGCATTCAGTATGAATGTAAGTCTTAATTAGCAACATTCTGTCCAAATCTGAGTTGATCTGAATCACCAGCACTGAATATGAATCAGAGCTGAATTGACTTGGTAGCATTCAGTTTGAATCTGAATTCATTTTAATTAGCAATGTTCAATCTGTATCTGTTAATCTGAATTTATAACAACTACACTGAATTTAAGTGAGTATCATTCAGTATGAATATGTGAGTTGATCTGAACCGGCAACACTGAATCTGAATCTTGGAATTCTGCAGTCATTTGAATTGGCAAAATTCAGTCTGAATCTGAGTTTATCTAAATTTGTAGCATTTACTCAGAAATTATATTAGGAGCAGTCAATCTGAATTCATCTAAATTTGCTGCATTGAATATGAGTCAATCTTAATTGGCAATATTCTGTCTAAATCTTAGTTGATCTGAATTGACAGCACTGAATATGAATCAGAGCAGAATTGAATTGGTAGCATTCAGTTAAAATCTGAATTCACCTGAATTATCAACATTAAACCCGAAACTGTGTTACTCTGTATTGACAAACATTATACCTGAATATAGAACACTGAACCGTTCAGACTGAATCTGAATTAATTAGAATTGGCTGCATTTATTCTAAATTTGGCTTAATGTGAATCAGTGGCTTTTACTCTGAATTTGAATAAGCAGCATTCAATCTTCATGTGAGTTCATCTGAATTGGCGTCTTTTGGTGAGAATATGAGTTAATCTGGATTAACAACATTCTGTATGAACTGGATTTAATCTGAATTGGAAATGTATTGCAGTCTTGAAAGTCTAGATCTTAAATAAGAAATCATATTGGACAAGACACAGATTTCCCTGAATGATGAGACACATAGCTTCATAAAAGTACCCAGTAGAACACACTTCACCCTTCATTTTCACTCTACACATCGGTCTGTGGTCTTCAGCCTGGCTGTGTGCCTGCTTTACAGAGACCTGGTCGGACTGCTCTGAAAGGTTGGGCCTATAACTAGATTCTGAGCTGCTAGAGGTCAGAGTACTTCATCCAGTTCATCACGTTTGACAGAGAGGGTGCTGCGTATATTTAGAGAGACAGGGAACTTTCCTCCTTAGGTTTGAACCATGGCATTAAATACACTGCTTTATGAGTGTTTCTGTATGGCTGATGCATATGGTTTCTTATTCACCAGTCATTGTAGGTTTTTCAATAGGAATTTCTCAATAGTAAAAGCAAAGTTGTTGGGCAGTATTATGTATAATAAATATATTTATGCGTGCATGGTATATATTTTAATGATAACAAACATGCACAAAATTGTTGCAAAATGGCTTGGCGATACATATTGAGTGTGAATGTTGATTTGTGTATTTGCTCTATTTAAATTTATTTTTTACAATAGAGTAAAAATATAAATATATTTATTTTAAATATTTATATATGTATATTTATCAATTTAAATATATTTTTAAATGCATGAAAATATTTTCAAATATGTCTTTTTTTTTAATGTAGCCTGTTTTTTAAATTACATTATACAATTGTTAAAATCATCAAGGTTGAATGAAGAATTATATTTAATCATTTTAAATACTGTTATAACAGTATGTGCATAATAAACAAAAACTGCAGCATTTCTCACACACATGTTTTAATAAATCTTTTTAATACATGGAAATTCCAGTTAGGGATATCCAGGAACATTTCTAAGTTTGAATTGTTTAATTTCAACCAAACTGAATTGAACTCATGTTCATGTACCATCTTGCTGGCAATTCCCCAAATCAAATCAGTGGCAATAAATTGGTGTCTGTCTTCTCCTTACAGGTCCAAGTCGTGATGGCACCATCGGTGAGGACACCATCCGAGCATCGCTGATCTCAGCCGTGAGCGATAAACTGCGCTGGAGAATGAAGGAGGAGATGGACCGAGCACAAGCCGAGCTGGACGCGCTGAAGAGAACTGAAGAAGACCTGAAGAAAGGACACCAGAAGCTGGAAGACATGGTGTCCCGTCTGGACCAGGAAGTGGTATGAACGTTTGCAATTACTCTATAGGTTCTGCATTCGAGATCAGAAACGTGACTTTTTGTGGAACCCCCAGGCTGAGGTGGACCGAAACATCGAGCTCCTCAAGAGGAAGGACGAGGAACTGAGCGAAGCTCTGGAGAAGATGGAGAACCAGTCGGAAAACAATGACATTGACGACGTGATCATCCCAACAGCCCCGCTCTACAAACAGATCCTGAACCTGTACGCAGAGGAGAACGCCATAGAGGACACCATCTTTTACCTGGGAGAAGCCCTTCGGAGAGGAGTCATCGACCTGGAGGTCTTCCTCAAGGTCTGTTCGCCCCCTAGATCTCTCTCTTCAGAGAACAATGCAACTTTTGCCTCAACCTTGGCATTTAATGCGCTTTTCTTCCCCGTTTGTCTCATTTTTGTCCTCAGCACGTGCGTCTGCTGTCCCGAAAACAGTTCCAGCTGCGAGCGCTCATGCAGAAAGCGCGAAAGACGGCCGGACTGAGTGACCTTTACTGACCCTGCGCTCCAGCTCTGATCACTAGTCTCTCCGTGGCATGTCATCATATTTTACTTCTGTGAGAGTTTTAGCTACTGTAACCGGTTGACTTTATTTTCTTGATTTGGAAAAGGCGAAATCAGGTACAATATTTGAAAGCTATAAGGAAAAACTAGACCTGAGCATTAGAAGTAGAAGAGATGTCTTAGACTTCATGTTTCTTCTTTCATTTGAGCTTCTCGTGTTAAACTGGCAGGCGTTTGGGTCTTTGGCTTTAGATACTACTGTTATTAACCGTACAGAGTCAACTTTTCTGCAAGAAGTATATGAAAATATTGCTCCCGAATGTGGATAGCAACTCCTGTTTTCATTCAGACACTTGTTTCAAAGTGTTGTCATACTCCTATAACTATGTGAATCTCACAGAAAAATTCACCTCAAAATAAATACGTATATTTTCTGCATGAAAAATGTAGCTTACATAGTGTAAAATATTACGTAGATTTTGGTAAAACATTTGGAAACAAATTAAATGCATTTACTCCACAAATGTCACATTAAAGTAATAAGAAAAAAGTCAGTACTGTAATGCAGTACTTAAAATAATCCAGTCCAAACATTTTGGATAATATATATATATATATATATATATATATATATATATATATATATATATATATATATATATATACATTTCTGTGAGATTCATTCAGTGACGACTTATGGTTCCATATTTCAATTTTATTTCATTTATTATTTCTCATTGCATTTGGGAACTATTTCCAGATTTATTGTAATGTTCTCACAACTGTACACAATCATTTCACTGTACACAAAGTTTGGTTTGTGACTAATAATGTTTGAAAACTGAAAAGCTATAAACTGTTGCACTGTATTTTTTTTTTTTTTTACTTTTTATTCTTCCAAATGTAAAAAAAGAAAAAAGAAATGTTGCATTTCAGTCAATTGTCTTAATGCACTTTTTGGATGTGAATTAGATTTTTAAGACTCGAGTTGAGTTTCTTAGTGAGACTTTACCCCCTCATCTGCTAATATTTGTTCCTATTTGCACCAGGTTGTAGATTATGATGTCGGGCAGATCAATAAAAGAACATGATCTTAAATCGTGATCGACTTGTGAATGGTCATGGATTCATATCAGTGCATGTATAAAAAACGGTCAGGTGCCATTGTGCTAACCTGTGTTTGATCTTGAGCTATTGAACCTTAGCCTGGCCTGATATTGATGCTATATAACTTAATGCACCTGAAATGCTCTAGTTAACTTTAGACCGTCCAACCTTGTCCAATAAACCAGTTTATTTCTGAGACTGATAACATGACAGCTTTTATTATAAGTCACACTGTTTATTCAGTCACACGCTTCAAGTAACCGTCACGGTGTCTCGCCACTTAGCTGAGAGTTTCATTGCGCTGATGAACCAACACTGATATAAATAAAAACACACTGAAAACAGCATTTTGTTTCCAGCAGATACATAAGGTATACACAAATTACAAATGATGGATTCTCTAAACAGTAAGATTTCAACACTTTGATATACCATAATTTACAATGAATTTCTAAAAGGTTTAATCCCAAGATAATAGATGTAAAAGTGCTTTTTCTGGTTGGCAAAACTTGTGCACTTGTGGTTGTCTTGAGTAAAAAATCAGTAACTTGGTTTATTCAATGTGTTTACATGCGCAATCTTGAGATGTTTATGATGCTAAAATGCCTTAAACAGTGTTGTGCTCGTTAAGTGATTTCTTCGCAGAATGTTGTAATTAGGATTTTGTCATGATGTTAAATGGACCATAAGTATGTAACATGTACTGAACAAATTCCTTCAAATAATTCTTAATTCATTATGCAAATTGTTGCATTAAATTTAGACAACATTTTAAAATGGTTTACTCACATTCAGTGTAACAAATCAAAATTAAAAACGAATCGAAGGTAATTAAATGCATTAATTCAATATCATTCGTTAAACCATTCTCAGATTTCCTGTAGAAATTCAAAATTGTTTGTAAAACCATTCCAAGGTAGTTCAACATGACAATTCAAAAATTCTCCTAAAACCGTTTTTGCATTAGTTGTCATTTAATGTAACTGAAAATGTAAAACAGTTCCAAGTTAAACTGTTGCTTCAAATTCAATGCGAAAATTCAAAGTCATTCTTGAGTTAACTGTTGTGTTTAAATGTAGTAATTGTTCATAAAACCATTCTAAGATAAAATTGTTGCTTTAAATTCAATGTGACATTTCAAAATTGTTCAGAACTCCATACTTTTAAAACAGTTGCAAATTAAATTGTTGGAACGAATTCAATGCAAAAATTAAATATAATTTGCTAAACCGTTTTTGCATTGTTGCATTTAATTTAGAAATTAAAAATTGTACGTGAAAAAAATTCTAAGGTAATTCATTGAATTTCAATGCAAAAAGTTTTGCATGAAAAGTTTTGACTAATTTACATGGATTTTGTTCTGCCTATTTCACAAATAAGGACTATTGTGCTCATGTCTTTTAATAATTTGATGTCAAATCCTGCCTTAAAAAAAAAAATCCTGGTTTCTGAGCTTATTTTTAAACTTTTATTATTTTGTTGTACATGTAAATACCATGAAGTTTCATAAAATTGATATTTTGTAGCTTTGGTTTTACGTGTTGTTCTTGCTTGAAATGATCAATTTTGTGATACAGGACTTAAGTACGGAATGCTAGCTGACCGCAGAAATTAAAATAAGAATCTCAAATTGCACATCATTTTGTTCACGAGTGCTTTTTTCTTGAATATACAATAGTACGCACACAGACACAAACTTTTACAAAGTTTATGATCTTTGTCAGGACAACCAGAATAAACTTTATCCTATACAGCTAAAATTTAAATAAGATCTTACAATCTGAAGGTCTGAGACTGGGTTTGTAATTTGTGACACTGGCTACATTTTGGAGGAAACCGCGCTTCACAAGGTCAGCTCCTTCTGAACGGCCCACAGGGTCTCAGCGCTCTTCTTCAGCTGTTTCTCCTCGTCTGACTTCAGGGTCATCTGGACAATATCTGTCAAGCCACTGTTACCCAGGAGGCACGGCACGCTGAGGAAGACCTCTTCATTCACACCATGCATTCCCTGTGAACATGCAACAAGTGACAGATAATGGTGTTCTGTAGGATTTTAACAGCTCAGTTCCAAAATAGACAAGCTAATCACCTAGCCAACAATTTTTGACAACACAGGCCTTATTAGATACCTCATTTTGGCCTAATATAAAGCAGCACCACATGTACCTTCTGAAGTTCAATCCCAGAAACCACTGGGACCAACTGAGAAGCATTTCATCCAAAATGGTGGACAGACGAATTCAGAATTGAATGAAACAATGAATTGTGCAATGTGCAAAACTTGGTTGGTTTGAAAACAACCTGCAATGGCTTCAGATAGTTTTCCATTAGCATGTTGCTACGCTAATGATGTAGATGCCTCAATAATTGCATTCTCTAATGCTCTTTGTGTGATGAACACTATTTGTGGCACACAAGAAGTTATTCAGATTGGGTAAAGAGTACACAAGATTGTTAGCGTAGCAAAATGCTAACGATTTAAAATACTGAAACCAACTGTGAAAGTTTAAGTTTATGTTGCATACAAGTTGGTGTCCATGAAGAGCTTCTCAACTTCCTCACTTGGACTTGGAGCAGGATGTTGCCTATATAGTAATTAGTTTGTGGTTTTAAAATGGAATTTACTATTATTATTATTATTATATAGTATGTGCATATTTATGTTTTGACTCTCCATGCTAGAAAAATTATGGTTCACAATATTTGGTTAATGAATATGGTTGGTCTTCAGAAATAAACAAGAGGGTCTAACCTTGACCAAAGCTGAAACTGGATGACACCTGCGTAGGTTCCTCAAGATGCTTTCACACAGGTTAGCTACAGACATACCAATAGCCCAGGAAGTGTAGCCCTTCAGCTTAATAACCTCATACGCACTGCCAATACAAACCAGATTTATGTTAAACACAGATAAACAACCACGAGTCCAGACTAAATACATTTACACAAGGACTTGATTTATAGACTCTCTAATGGTAACAGAGTACACATCTATCAGAGATCATATACAAATAAAGAGAAACGACTCTTGACCCTTGGCCTCTCTCCCTAAAACCCTTCTTTGTCATTCTAAACCACTTATGAATGTCTAGTTGGTTACAAATTATTCACCTGTCAACCACCATCTTGTGGACGCTCTTCCAGTCCTCCTTGTCTTTATCTGTTCCCATGTCAGGGTTAAGACTCTGGAGGGACACTCCAGCCACATTGACTCCGCTCCACACAGGAACTACAGAAGCAAGAGAAAGAAGCAAGAGGTGTTCATTGTGCTCTTGAAGCACATCTGTGCTCCCAGTCATCTTTGCAGTCCTCACCGCTGGAGTCTCCATGTTCTCCAATGACCCAAGCATGGCAGCTAGATGGGTGAATGCCCAGCTTCTCTCCCATCAGCTGACGGAAACGAGCGGAGTCCAGGTTTGTGCCGCTGCCGATCACACGGTTCCTGGGCAAACCGCTCAGCTTCCAGGCCACGTAGGTCAAGATGTCAACTGAAGAGAAGACGACATCCGTTTACGGTCAACTGAGGCTACATGACGTCAACGGAAAACTATGAGCACAAAAGAATGGCCCAGGAATGACATACCTGGGTTTGAGACCACCAGAAGGATGCAGTTGGGGCTGTACTTGATGATGTTGGGGATGATGAACTTGAAGATGTTGACGTTCCTCTGGACGAGGTTCAGGCGGCTCTCGCCCTCCTGCTGACGTGCTCCAGCGGTCACAACGACCACTTTGGAGTTTGCAGTCACGCTGTAGTCTGGAAAATCACATGGAATGATCAATTTTGGAAAGATATAAGATCTAAGACCGAAGACTAAATAATTGCAAACATTGGTTTAGACAGGGATGCCCATTCCTGTTCCTGAAAATCTACCTCCCTGCAGAGTTCAGCTCCAACCCTGATCAAACACATCCGAACCAGCTATTAAAATCTCCAGGAGCCCTTGATAATTACAGAAAGGTGTGTTGGATCATTGTTGGAGCTGAACTCTGCAGGCAAGCTGATCTCCAGGAACAGGATTGGTCACCCCTGGTCTAGACGCTAGGTCTTCAACCCTGCTCCTAGAGACCCTCTGTCCTACAAAGTTTATTTCCAGCCTGCTTCAGCACACCTAGCCTGTGATGTTTCGAGTAATCCTGGAGACTGTGATTAGATGGTTCAGGTGTTTGATTAGGGTTGCAGCTGTACTCTGCTGGACAGTTGGACCCAGGAGCAGGGTTGAAGACCTAGGGTTTAGACTTCATAAAATGGTCTTTTTTGCATTTCACGTCATGAGCGCTTGTGGGAGTTGCTGTGTAGGAAGAGTTCTTCAGATTAGTTGCTCTGTAAATAAGAGCTCAATCCAATGCGACCAATATCTTTGTGCGTTTGCACTTTGTTAGCTTAGCAACATGTTAACGTAGGATCTACTGGAGCCAAATGTTTTAGAACCAGCTTTTTAGATGAATGAGCATGTTACATTCGATGGCAAAACCTGTTGCAGAGGTTCAGATCACTCTGATTGACTTCAGTTTAGTGAACCAGTATACAAGAAGAAAAACGGAAGAAACAAAAGTCAAGAGCTCTTCTCATTTTCTCATGCAGCTTTAAGGTTTTTACATCCATAGTTTTAAATCTTACGGTTTTCCTTTTGAAATCACAAATACAAACCGCTGCCACCTGCTGGTATGGAGTTGTTTTCGCTCACGCAGGCACAGAACATAAGTGCTAGTTGGCCATAGACTTTGCAGTGTGTTCAAAGCTAAACTTTTTGGCCCAGATGCTACTTCTTTGATGTCAGTGTGGTGTGTCTGGGCACTTTTGTTAAGTAAAGAAAAGAAAAGAAATCTTTCCTTTTCAAAATGTTTTATATATCTAATAAATATACAGTTCCTTTAAAAATTGCTGATTGCTGATTTCAATTTTAATATTTTACTTCTGTTATTTAAATGGTAAACTATTCTGTAATTACATTACATATTTCAGACTCAGGGTTACCTCACTAGTACATTTATTACCACACAGCACCAATTTTTTCCCGCTCACATTTTTTGTAATAGTAGGTTATGAAATCTGACCTTTATCCGCCACTATCTTGTGCGTCTTGAGAAAGAGGCTTCCATGCTGCAGGTCCATAGCCTCTCCTTTCAGCTTATCTTCCATCACGTCCACTAGGGCGAGTTCATCAGTCAGACCCTGCACGAACACATGCACGCACTTCAACACTCCTCTACTGATAATACAATCCTCTCCACCTCTGGGAAATGTTGAGTTCATGATTTAATTTTATTGCCCATTCACCTCAACTGGTTTAATTCAGAGCAGAATTGAAGTTACACTATATTTGAGTGTTGTTGTGTTATATAATGTGTTCTTCGATGTGACTCACTGACCTTGAGCAGGATGCTGACGGCGGCGGCCATCCCAACCATCCCTACACCCACCACGGTCACCTTGTTAGTGGACCCCGTGGCCTCCTCTTTGCTCACATGAGTGATGAGTTTCTCCTTTGTAGAGGCCATCTTCAACTACAGGTGAATTCAGAATCTCATCAGTTAGGATGCATTTTAAATGCATCATTAATATACTTACAGAATCGATGCTTTTCAAGAAAGAAAGGACTGAATGGCTTCTTAGAGGACCACATTTTGAAATTAACAGCACTTAATTTGCAGAACTCACCTTAAAATCCTCTCATTGATCTGTAGTCGTTTAAAATCACTAGAAAACTAAACATTTTAATTGCGTTTACACTTGAGAGACCTTGTAGAACATGCACTGATGAACTGATTAAATTTGCATTTCTTAATTTTATTTTTAACCAATAATTTTGAATATTTTAGAGTTGAAGTTGGTTTTGTATTGTTGGATAAATACATATATAAATAATAATATATACAAAATAAAATAAAAGTATTTTATTCTGAGACTTTGCCATGGAATTATTTAGTTTAGTGACCTGGTGTATACACTATAGACATATTTAATAATGATTATAATAATAAACACGAAAATAAGTACAATTAACGAATTCTAAATGTTAAATTAATCTATAATATAATCTCAACTATATTATAAAATAACACTGATTCTAGTCGATTCTCGTTATTTTATCACAGTAATTAAGTCATTTTAAGGAGGCTGGGGTTAAGATGACGCAAATTCAACTCATTTCGAGACCGTGGATGTGTAAATTGTGTAAACATGCTGAATGAAATACCAACTCATCTTGCGCAAAAAAAAAAAAAAAAAAAAAAAAAAAATTGCTAAACTTATGTTCTCATGCGGACGACCCCAAATGCACCCATAATCACAAGTCCCAGACCTCTTTGCAGTCCAGAAAACAAGAAGTACAGACTTCTTGAAGCACGTAGGCTTCAGTGACGCACCACACGAATGATCCACCAAGATTCACATGCTCCGACTAAAGAAATGCATTTGCTTAAAAGGTAAATACCTGATCGTAATGTTTATCTTGAAACAAGCATCAACAGGTCGTGTTTGAATTCAAAGGAGTGAAATCCGTCTAATTATTAGTATTTTTTATGATGTGCGTCATCGTCACATCACAGCTAAACTACCATTTCAGTGAGGATGCAACACAATATACTAATGGTAGAATATATATATATATATATATATATATATATATATAATTAATATTATATATATATATATATATATATATATATATATATATATATATATATATATATATATATATATATATATGACTATATATGTATATGACTATAGCTTTTTATATATATATATATGACTATATATATATATATATATATATATATATATATGACTATAGCTTTTTATTTTTCATTTAATGCGTTTTAAACTACTACCTAGCGCCAGCTAGTGTCTTACCTGTATGTAGCTGTGATTCTGCAGTGGTTTTCAGTGTAGTCTGGCAGGAATGTTTCCGCACCTGTGCTGAGAGGAAGAGGATCCGCGCAGCTTTATAGAGACTTAGGTCTCTGCAGAGCAAAAGTGGGCGTTTATCACCATGTGGGTGGTTTCAAACTGCTGGGTGTTTCTGAATCATGCAATCTAAATGATCCCCCTTACCCAACCCCACACCTAAACCTAACGTCACTATTACATCAACCAATCAGGTATCATGGTGTAAAAAACACCTTGATCTTGTTACTCCCATTACTTTCCTGCAGAGAACTAAGGCTTGTTCGACTTCATGCAGTTTTGCGCAAACCGATCGTCGGCTGACTTGAAGCAGTGCATGCCGGTTAGAAATTTTGTCCGACTTGATACAGCGCTGACGCCACGTGACTGTGACGTGTGCCGTCAAAGTACCACGAGAGCGATTCGAGAGTAGCCGTAGAACTCAGCCAGCGCAGCTTCTGAAGAGCGGCTGCACAGATTCTGATGACGACACAACTGATCCACGATTGGCTGGATTCACTGATGACACAGATGACGTGCGTTTCAAGTTTATTGCGAGTCGGCTTCAGTTTCAGAAATTCTCATATGGACTTTTAAAACAGTTCAATACGTTTTTATGTCGTCTTCATCTTATAAATCATATTTATTAAATATTGTTTTACTGTATTTACTTTATTGTTAATATAAAGTTTGTGTATGTTTATTTTGCATGACTTTCTTTTTTATACAGACCTTTTACAGTATTCAGCAGCATAACCTATTCAAATGAGCATTTTTAAGAACTAAAATGTTAATCTTAAAAGCATACAATCTAATGTGGTCATAAATGTATGCTCCTATACAAATGATACATAATACATTATTTTCCTCCATTTGTTTGGTTTCTTCATATTCTTTAGTTTATTTTGCTGTGTTTATACTTCACCTGCATGTGGTTAGCAAACTGCTAACAACTTGCTGTAACTTCAACTTAACAACATTCAAGACCCTTCCAAAACACCACTTATACACACATTAAACGCGATCAAGTAAGCAATCGCCACGTGATCTGCCATGACTGACGTAATTGCAGCAAACTACGGGAGCCACAACGTGTCCGGCTTCATATCTCCGTTTTCAGCTCCTCCCCACCTGTACGCGGCTACTCTCGCCGATCGGTTGCATCCAGCCGCAGCCGATGTCGAACACACCTCTATACTTGGGCTTTATAAAGAGAGGAACGCCACACGTCACGTGCTTAATTTGCATATGAATCAAATGGGCGTAGCTTCGCATCTCGTGGCGGAAGTCACGTCCATCAGGGGAAGCGTCATGGTATCTACTTAAGAACCTTACAACGTGTTTAATGTCTCAAATGAACTACCCACAAAACATTTATTGCATGATGTTGCATGTTTAATGCGAGTATTCTTGTTATTCTTGTATTTATTTGTTTGTAAACTAAAAAACATAGCTAACAAAAATATGTTGGAAGAACGTAATGCTAACGTTCCCATTAAGTTATAAAAACGTCATTTATGAACTGTTAAAAACGTTCGGTTTTAAAAAAAGTTTTAGAAACGCTTTGTCTTGGTTGTGAGAACATTATTTAGTTTTGATTGAAACAAGTAGTAAAATAAAAAATAAATCAATAAAACAAATAAAAGGTTAGATGGAAGTCCAACTAAAATGTTACAGGAAAAAAATATATCTTATAAAAATATAATAACTTAAATATATAATTTAACAAATTAAAAATCCTAGACTGGTTTACTGTTTTTAACTTTAGCCCTGTAGTTTCCATTTTTCCCTTTGTATTTTATGTATCTCATAATATTGCAGACTACTGAAGCCATGAATCTAATTATTATTATTATTATTATTATTATTATTATTATTATTATTATTATCATTATTATTATCATTATTATTTAATTTTCTTTGTGTGTGACATACAAATAGCAAACCTCACAATGAAATGTCTGTGAGTACAGTGTGTCCCTCGAGAGGAATGGGCCTCGTTTGAGGATGTGCTGTGTCATAGTGAGCTGGCGTGAGGGTTTCAGAAACACAGACTGCTCCAGGAAAACATGCACAGCAAAACTATTACTGGCAGTAGATTAGTGTTGTAACAGTACTGCAGAAACTGAATATCTTTTACCATACAGAATATCTTTTTTTATATATATATATACAGTAATTATCTAATACATGATGACAATTGAAATGTTAACCATCAGTTTTAGACTAAATAATGTGTAAAAAGTTGGCTAGCAGTCAATAGTCAATAGGCTAGCTGCTGGTTAACCTAATAACTGACAACATACTGATTATACTGATTATTATAAGTTGTAAAAAGCTCATTCTGTGCCGTTTTAAATATGTTTTGTAATGAAACTGCACAATCTTGTGGTGTGAAAAGTTCCTTTAGTATGTATGCTGTACGCTATATATTCATAAAGTGTTTTCATTTTTAGAGTTTCAGGTTCAGTCATGTTCTCTAATTAATAAATGTTCGATTCTCTCAGGGGAAGTGTTCATATAGCACTAGTGTTATTTATCTAAAGTCTGACAGGTCATGACAAGTTACATGGTATTGCATAATAGAGGAAAAAAGAGAAAGGAATGCCCTAAGGAATGCTTATGTATTTTGTCGTTCCCAAACTAGCGGTCTTTGGATTAATATTCCTTTAAGATTTATACTAATTTGGTAAATGAGAAATAAAAGAGCTTTACACACTTGAAATAGTCAAACAGTTGACGCAAGCCATTGACTTCCATATTATTTTCCCCATATAGAAGTCAATGGCTACCATCAACTGTTTGATTACCAACATTTCCCAAAAGAGCCAATCTTTTGTATTCAAACTCATACAGATTTGAAACAACTTGAGAGTGAATAAATTATAGATGGTCACCATTTTCATTTTTGGATGAACTGCCCTTTTAAGAACAATATGACTTTACTTTTAAATAGTATCTAGATAAAAGTTTATCCCCCGATGAACGTTTACAGAATATATAAATGACTACTAAATGACTAAATGCTATTTTGCATATTTGCTCGTATTTTATTTGAAGATATGTCTTAAAACCAACACTGTGAATACTAAACTGTAATTTTTTTTTTTTTACTCCGTTTCACTCAAATGAAAGCAAAGATCTAATTCTCCCAGGTTAATGTTCTTATTTGCATATTTGTAGAGTCCCTCCTGTTTACATCTAGCCTTGAGTGTCTTCGTATTATATAGAATTATGTTTTACTATAGAAACACATGTTTTTTGTGTGTGTGTGTTTTTGTAGAACGTGAAAAGATCTTGAGTTTGTGTTAAACAAGCTTAAATGTTGATTATTAGTAATTTAAGCCCCTTGCCATATTGCCATGTTTGTAGTCTTTTTCTAACACTTTTTTCATGTTCTTAGTTCTGAACCGAATCCTTTGCATAAGCACAATGGATTGTGGGTAATATTAGCCATTAAAGTGTGCACGGTTCCACACTTCAAAGATCATCCGGGGTCTTCTGAAATACTCTTTTCAACTTATATGCTTTGGGACACACATATTGTAATTAGGGCCGGGACTTTAACGCGTTAATTGAGATTAATTAATTACACAAAAAATAACGCGTTAACTAAGATTAATTAATTACAGAAAAAAAATTCCCGCATTTTTACGTATTTTTGCACCGCGGAACGTTTCT
The DNA here is from genome assembly GCF_003368295.1 of Carassius auratus. Classification (NCBI taxonomy): domain Eukaryota; kingdom Metazoa; phylum Chordata; class Actinopteri; order Cypriniformes; family Cyprinidae; genus Carassius; species Carassius auratus. The sequence goes on along the minus strand of NC_039292.1, from coordinate 20,227,263 downwards.
CACTGGATGAGTTTCGGCGGACCGATTATACTGGAGCACCAACTAGCGTTTGCAATCGCATATCACCGCAGCACATGATCGAACCTTAAGTATCACCTCAACGCAAAACATATAGCAGCTAGCGTGGACTTTACACTTTATGTTGAACTATATATTATTTTGTTGGTGCAACAGTTTATGTTGAACTCTTTATTGTTTTGGCCAAGGTTATTGAGAGTTGGACTTAGTATGTTATGGCCTCTGAAGCAACAGAGAGATGTTTTCTAATAGTCAGTGTTTCCAATGTTCTGAATGTAATTGACAGTATTGTGTATTACTTAAAAAACACTTTACAGAAAGTTCCAGCACCTATAAGCTTCCTGAATTTCTGAAATGTAATATTTCTAAATTGTTTCTAAATATGCTATTGCTACTCTTCATGGCAAAAATTGCACTGGTCTGCTAGACTTGGTTGAACAAAAATAAACAATATTTTGTTGCTTAAGCTTATGTATTCAGTCATTATTCAATGGTATACTATAAATCCATGTGAAAAAAAAATTACTTCTCACTGTTCTCAGGTCAAATATTTATCTGCGATTAAAATGCGATTAATTTCGATTAATTAATTACAAAGCCTCTAATTAATTAGATTAATTTTTTTTAATCCAGTCCCGGCCCTAATTGTAATCTCTCATACTATTTAGGATGGATGGTATAAACATTAGGATGCAGGGGCGCTGTTTGAACTTGTTTCTTTTGTACTTAATTCTGGTCATGTTAAAGGATTAGTTCACTTTCAGAATAAACATTTCCTGATAATTTATTCATGCCCATCTCATTTAAGATGTTCATATCTTTCTGTCTTCAGTCGCAAAGAAATGAAGGTTTTTGAGGAAACCTTCCAGGATTGTTCTCCATATAATGGACTTCAATGGTGGACAACGGGCCGAAAGTCCAAATCAGAGTTTAATTGCAACTTCAAACGGCTCTACAGGATACCAGACGAGGAATAAGAGGCTCATCTAACAAAATGATCAGTCATTGTCTTAAAAAAAAAAAATGATATACTTTTTAACCACAAATGCTCCTCTTGCACTAGCTTGACTTCACGCATTATGTAATCACGGTTTAAGGTTCACGTGTGACGTAGGCAGAAGTACCAAGTGTTTACAAGCGAACATGCAAAGAAAGTCAAACGTCCTTGACAAAAAAAGGACAAAACAACGTTTTTAGTCATTTTCACCGATCTGTGTGAACGGGGATCTTTTCGACAATGTTGTCATCTGTATGTGAAACTTCTCAAAAACACAAAGAAAAAAAAGGTTTGTTTTCAGTACATTGTTGTCATATAAACGTTCCCTAAACTAAGTGTAAAACACTTCTCTGGAGTTGAAAGCAGGGCTTAGAACGACGCGATTAAGCGCAGTGTGAAAAACCCTAAAAAAAGAAGTAGAAAAGAACACATAAAAAGCGACATAATTAAAAAACAAATAAATAAATAACAAACTTTAAAGAAGATACAGTTTTTAGTTTTGAATCCTGAGCTATTTTGCTATATAAAAAGTATATACAGACGTGTTAACCTTGGCATTTTCTCTGCTAACTCAAGAGAAAAGAATTCATTTGTTTCTCCACTGTTTACTCTCAATCCATCATGAAACATTCGTTCATGTCTTCGGGGTGAGCTGCCACTACATGGTTATTGCACAGAGTTTTGAGACTTTTTTTCGGCCGACGGCAACACAACAGTCATATTGACTTGGTTGAAGTGAGCAAATAATCACATCACAGCTTTCAGCAAGTCTCATTTCGATCTCCAAACTACGTTGGACCACACAGACGCTACACACACCGACATTTGTCATTAAATGTTGCCGTTCCATGTCACACTATCCTGCCAGCCTTCTTTCCTTCTGTGCTTTAACTTTCACCATCTCTCCATCAAGTAAGGCAAACTTTTCCCTCTCTACTTGTCTTTCAGATGTATAAAGCTCACAGCGGTTCATCATGTAATCTCCTCATAACTACAGCATTTCCAGTGAGGTTACTTTAAAGCCTAATTAACCCCAATGAGATGTTGATAAAGACTATCAGGCTCCACAGAGATGCACCATGGTAGGTCTGCTTGGGAAGTACTGTAATCTTCATGTCATCAGCTATTATGGCACCACAGGGGTTTGTGCCCTTATCAAAATTATTTTTTCCAGTCAGTTATGAAATCAATATTTATTCCTCTGGTTGGAATGAGGTGTAAATGAAAGCAGGTTTTGATTATCATCCACAATTGTTGCCCTTTGTGTCGCGCTGTGAGGTAACGGGACTCATATTTCTGTGTGAAATTGAAAATTACTGATAGAAATTCAGCTGGACACAAAATAAATTCATCTCTATTGACCTAAGTTTCCCTAACGTTAGCTTTTGGTACCAAATAATGACATTCTAGAATTAGGTTTTATATTTTTACAACTATAAAATAATGTTGTATGGAGGTTTCTTTTTTATTTTAAAAATAAAATAACTTATATGTAACAATTTTACTTAATGCCTATTTTTAGAGCTATGTTATGTAGAAAAGAAAGAACATTTTAAAAATGTCTTTTTTGGGAACGTTCTCGGAACCAGAATACAACGTTAACTGTAATAATTGTCCAATGAATGCCAAGTTGTAGATGAATCCAAGTGCAGTTTTATTTTACAGCGTGAAATCCAAACAAAAAACAAAGACCATCATGTCCTCCTAACAATCCTCATATCTACTGATTGGCTTTATCACTCTGTCTCCTCTCCATCAGTAAGCTGGTGTGTGGTGTGTGGTGGGCGTTCTGGTGCACTATGGCTGCCGTCACATCATCCAGGTGGATACTGCACACTGGTGGTGGATGAGGAGATACCCCATGACTATGTAAAGCACTTTGAGTGCCTAGAAAAGCGCTGTATAAATGTAATGAATTAAATTAATTAATTAATTAATTATGCGAGGGAACCAGCACCTCGGGAGGTTCTGCAGCAGAAGCCGCCACTTCTGGGGCTGATTATTGGATAGAAGAGGCCTCTGGGGCAGACTCATAGGTGCGAGAGGTCTCTACGGCAGACTTGTGGACAGGAGAGACCTATGGAGTGCAGTGTGCAGCCCCCACATTCAAAATGGTGACTGCCACCATGGGCAGCACAGCAGACAGTGGGATGCCCACCTCGCTTGAGAGCCTAGAGACAACTGGGATGCCAGCTGCTCACACTGATATCAGTGGTGTGTCAATCACACTGGCAATCAGTCTCATCCGTCCTGGCCCAAGCTCCGAATCCACAGGAGCTTGGGTACTATAGCATCCCCCCCCCCCCAAATTCTTAGGGGAAACTTGCATAGCATCCATGGCATGACAAGACTCTGGAAGAGAATTGTCAGAAAAAGATAAAATATCCAGTGAGTATGTAAGGACAAAAATGCCTTGTTGATGTCAGAGGTCAGATAAGAATGGGCAGACTGATCAGAGATGATAGAAAGGCAACAGTAACTCAAATGACCACTTGTCAAACCCTGAAGCAGATGGGCTACAGCAGCAGAAGACCACACCGGGTGAAACACATTGGCCGATCTGATGAGTCACGATTTCTGCTGTGAACTTCAGATGGTAGGGTCAGAATTTGGCATTTAGCATGGATTTATCCTCCCTTGTCTCAATGGTTCAGGCTGCTTCAAGCTGGATAAGCAGCATAAATCATCACAAAGCTCAAATCATCTCAGACTGGTTTCTTGAACATGAAAATGATTTCCCTTTACTCAAATGGCCACCACAGTCACCAGATCTCAATCCAATAGAGCATCTCTGGGATGTGGCAGAACGGGAGATTCACATCATGGATGAGCAGGTGACAAATTTGTGGCAAAATAAACACAAAACAGCTCAACAGCCCCTCGCGGACAACTATCACACACAAACAGAACCATAATTACAAAATAAAATCCAGGCCTGGTCCTTTCTCATCCAACACTGTTGAAACTCCTCCTTTTATCCTTCCGGAGCTCCTCCATGGGACTCGAGACCGGTGAGTGGCACAGGTGTTGCCTATTAACATTAACCCAACTGGCCTCGCTCCATTCCAACGGGTCTCGGCCCCGCCCCTCTCGTCACAGTAAACATTACAAATATGAGAAATGTTGCAATAAATAGTACTAAAAAATGACAACAAATTACAAAAAAACCATATTTCTATCTAAATTCAACACAACAAAATTGCTCAAACTTAAACTAAAATGAACATTGAAAATAATAGTAAAATATGTATGAAATACTGTGAGATCGGTGTAAAACGCCCACACATTGCATTTAAATAAACGTGTATTTTGATTGGTAATGACGTTATACGTCAATTCATGATGACAGACGCAACGCGATACTGTCATTATTTTTACGCCCGCTAGAGGGCGCTTAACTTTAAAACGTAAATATAGGTCGTAATAAATGCTTGCACAAACGACCTATATAGTCGTTTTTTGTTGGAGGACAGGCTCGATCCATCACATACACACAGTGATCGGTTGGGATTCACCCCTCTTAGGGACACAATTTAATGTACAGTAGAAAGCGAGACCTGGCGACCCCACGGTTAAGAGAGGAATCAGGGTTAATTGAGGTGGTTGGAGTGATAGTGTTTTTCCCTGAGGGGTGAGATGGTAAAACCACACCAGCACTCTGTCTCTGTCACTGACACTTGTGGGTGGTAAAGGTCAGGTTTGGCCAGTTTGTCTCTCTGTCTGGCCTTTCCTCTTACTTTCCTTCACCTTTGTCATCCCTCTGATCGTCCTCCTTCTCTCCTGTGACCTTCTCTCCATCCCACCATCCTTTTCATTCAAACTCCATTTCACAGATGACAGACGCCTGTGTGCGGCGGGAGGCTGGACCCACTATTTTAACTCTAATCAGATTTTATGACCCTCGGGGGGAAATGTTAGTGACCCCCTGCCAACATGACATTCTCTCTGCTGTCAGTGGGTGTTGGATCTTTTTATGGACACTAGTAGTCTAGCTGTGTGTGTAGTTGTTCAGTTTTAAGTACTGTTATAGTGGTGCATCAGTGGTATTAGATGGTAATAACACTGTATTGATACTGTATGTGCTGTGGTACTAAAATAACCATGTTATTGTAAAGTTTTATTGTAAAGTTTCTTTAATAATAATAATAAAATAAGGTTGTAGCAAGGTACTCTGTAAGTGTATTCTATTGCCATAGACATACAAAAACCAGTGGTGTTACTGTGGTGCACATCCAAAGAAACATGGTATAATTGTGATATATGTACTAAAATATAGTAACATGGTGCTATTTCCAGGATTTATGATACTTTTAATATAGTGTAAAAAAAAACAACATGGTATTGATGTCCAAAAAATTGTTACCATGCGCATATGCAAAAAACATGGTATGACCATGCTGAATGTCCCCCAAACCCCCAAACAAAACAAAAACATGGCATTACTTTGATGCATGTGTCGAAATGGTATTACCATGGTAATATCATAGTACCATTTCCAGAAACCAAAGTTTTACTATGGTACATGTCCAAAAATTATATCATTATGTTGCATTCATTGTTGTATTACTAGGGTAAATATCCAAAACAAAATGGTTTTACCTGGTAAAAAAAAAAAAAAGATATAACTAGTGTGCTTATGCAAACAATCTGGTATTAGCATGGTACTTATCCAAAACAGCATGGTATTACCATGGTAAATGTAAAAAAAAAAAAAAAAAAAATTAACAGCAACAACCAAAAAACATGCCACTACTTATTATATAAAAAAATTATAATATATAAAAAATGAATTATATATAAAAAAAGATATTACCATTGTGCACATGCACAATTATTTGTGTATTTTGTATTATTACGGTAAATACCCAAAAAACAACATGGTATTTCCATTATGCATATTGTAAAGTGCCATGGTAACATTTGCAAAAGCATCATCATTTTTTCCAAGGTACATACAAACACATGGTACCATGGTACTACTATGCTTTTTATATACAATACTAGAACTATGGTATTTTTTTTTGTAAGTCTATGTCTACATACATTTACATATGTCTATTTTGTATATCATGTATTTGCAACAGAAATGTCCATACTGTGGTATATATCAAAGTACTATATTCATTGTGGGTTTAACTTTTTAATATATTTCTCAAAACCTTAATGAATAATCCTTTTTAGTAATACAATGTTACTAAAAAATTCTTCAGTAGCATGGTATTTCCATCGGATTCCACTCCATTTGATGGTACCACCACAGGACTGTGTGCACTGCCTGCTGTGTTTTTGTGCAGTGTTTTAGTCAGTGTGTGTGTGGTGTGTGAAGAGCCGTTCGGTTATGATGGGTCACAGACAGCCCAGCGAGAGTCTGTCCAAACCACTGCTCTCAGTCCATCTCTGTGTGAGTCTGAAGCAGCAGTAATCAGTCCCGCTCTGTGGTCTGACCGCCCCGTACTTACAGCGGCTGTCGTCGGCCTTCCCCTTATCATCCATTTTCTCTCCTCCTTCATCGACCTCCATAGGAATCCCTCACTTCACGTAAAATAAAAAACTAACTGTGTGCTGCTGTGTTTTTTTTAAATATAAAATGTAAGTTGCTAACAAGCTACTATTGCTACTTGCTGACGAACTAGCCTGCAAAGTTTGTATGATTTGTCAAGCTTGTAAAAGTTTTTCTTTTAACAAAACCTTCATGCTTTCCTTAGTTTATCACAGACCTTATTATACACATAAAACCAGTATTTAAAAAATCACATAGTAAAATCCTGAGGGAAACCATGGCTAGAAAATGTTAATTCTCTTTTTAGGACTAGCTACAAACTGAACGGCTCTACTGTAATCAACCTTTGTAGTTTCAGCAGCCAGATAAGCGATTAAAGCATTTAAACTTCCTTTTAACTTTCTTTTGATCCAGAAAATCTGATGTTCAAATGCACCCAGAGATGATCAAGAATAATCATTCCCAATTCAGAGATGAACAGCATGTGCAGTGTTAGAAGAAAAGCCTTCGATTTGGTCACAGCTTGAACTGTAAGACATGAAAATGTCTTCTTGAAGGCTTACACTGGGCTTTATCAATTGCATACTGCGCGGGACTGAATCCAAGAACAATTAATATCAAATACTTCCTTCCAAATGACCCACGTGAAAGACTAAATAAGGGAACTACGCCATAGAAGGCACTTCACACTATACTGAAACACCACACATTCCTTTCCTTTTCAAGACACTTGGAAACATATATGCAAAGAAAAGTTAGGCTGAGCTGTCAATCAACAGTGCTAACCAATCAGGATTTAGATGTGGTGAAGAAGGCGGGTCTAAGGTGTTGAGAAACGAGTCCGAGTAATAGTTTGCGGGGCGATTAGCGACTAATTATATGACTCAAGTTGATTTTATTGCAGTGTTTTCAAGTTGTTTTCCTCAGTGTAGTACACAACCTGCAATTATTCAGACACAGCAAAGCTAATTATCTGAACCACCCCCAAATTTTCAGTTTGACTGCAAACAATGCTAGTGTCTTAACGTTTGCATATCAAGATGATGGCTGCTTCTGAGCATCTTCACTTTCCTACTATATAAGCCAAAAACAGTATGTGTTTCTGGCTTACTATATATATATTCACAGTATTAATCTGTAAGTTGAAAGACCTGCTATCCCATGAGGCCACAGGAGAAGATCTGTGAATGGCAGTAAAACTACGCAACTGATGCTGGTAGGTCACATGCCAATGACAACATGGCAAATCTACTGTAGTACATCTGAATAACTGGCATACTACTCACTTTTAGAATATATAGAATGTACTTTTTTAATGTTGGTGAAGTACTTCAAACAGAAGTACCTACTCAGAGAGAACGCAATTTTTGATCCAGTTACTTGAATTAGTCACACTGCTGTGAACATAAATGATAGCTCAAATTGTGCAGCTTGTTGAACAGGTTTCCCTACTGAAAAAAAAAAACAGCATATGCTGGTTAGGTATGTTTTGATGCTGAAAAACTGGTCATTTGCTGGTTTATGCTGGTCCTTTTGCTGGTTTATGCTGGTCCTTTGCTGGTTTATGTTGGTCATGTGTTGGCAACGGACCAGCATAAACCAGTAAACGACCAGCATAGACAAGCAAACGACCAGCATAAACCAGCAAATGAACAGCATAGACCAGCAAAATGACCAGCACAAACCAGAAAAGGACCAGCATAAACCAACAAAAGGACCAGCAAAAGGACCAGCACATGACCAGCATAAACTAGCAAAGGACCAGTATAAACCCGCACATGACCAGCATAGACCAGTATAAACCAGCAAAAGGACCAGCACATGACCAGAATAAACCAGCAAAAGGACCAGCAAAAACCAGCAAAAGGACCAGCATAAACCAGCAAAAGGACCAGCATAAACCAGTAAAAGGACCAGCATAAACCAGCAAAAGGACCAGCAAAAACCAGCAAAAGGACCAGCACATGACCAGAATAAACCAGCAAAAGGACCAGCAAAAACCAGCAAAAGGACCAGCATAAACCAGCAAAAGGACCAGCATAAACCAATAAAAGGACCAGCATAAACCAGCAAAAGGACCAGCATAAACAACCAAAAGGACCAGCAAAAACCAGCAAAAGGACCAGCACATGACCAGAATAAACCAGCAAAAGGACCAGCAAAAACCAGCAAAATGACCAGCATAAACCAGTAAAAGGACCAGCATAAACCAGCAAAGGACCAGCATAAACCACCAAAAGGACCAGCATAAAACAGCAAAAGGACCAGCATAAACCAGCAAAAGGACCAGCATAAACCAGCAAATGAACAGCATAGACCAGCAAAGGACTAGCATAATCCAGCATCCCAGCGTCAATACATACCTAACCAGCAAATACTGTTTTTTAACAGGGTTGTTATCATTTTCTAATTTGTATAACATTTTTCTGTTAAAATAGTGAGTGTCTACATAGTGAACACTAAAAACACTACCAATCAGAACTGCAAAAAAGACCACTAGCAAAAATGTTAGCATTGTTAGCATGGGCAAACACATTTTTTATTTCAGAAAATGTATAAATCAAGTTTCTTGATATACTTCAAATGTTCATCATGAATAAAGTTCAAAACTATCCACAATGCTTTGTTTTAAACTAACAAAAAGTATAAGGTTACTACCATGTTATTTTTGACATGATAAAATGCTAATATCACGATTATTGTACATGTACCGTGGCAATACCATGGTATTATTGGAAGTATCTTGGAAATACCAAGTTAATAACATGCTACTGACTCTGGTATTCATTCATTACCAATATGTCGTTGTATTACCACCTTCTAGCATGGTACCATTACTTTACTTTTAAGTAAGAGTACATATTCTGTGTTTTTTAAGTGAGGTTTTGATACACAAACTTGATGTGTGAAATCCAAGAACCAAAATTAAAATACAATGACCTTTATATGCCCAGTAGGTGGCGGCATGCTGTTGCATTTGCACTTGTCCATGTAAAGACAATGAATGTATGTTTGTGTTTTCAGCAGTGTATATTCAAGCTGGTGTGTGTGTGTGTGTGTGTTTGTGTGAGATGCTATGTGTTGCTTCAAGGCACAATAAAGCTGCAACGAAGGCGGCCAATGTTTTGGTAGTCTGTACGATCAATCATTCTACCAGGGCACGCGGCTGAAACATATCATGTGTCACATTTGTTCACATTTGGCCTGTCCGTTCAGCCTTTGCCTCTACAAACACACTGTCACACACAAATTCAGTTAAACCTGACCCAACAATGGATAATAAACAAACCTGCGGCTAAATTGACATGCCACATAAATCAGTTTCTGTTCACTAATCTAATAACATGACATGAAAAGGAACAAGCTCTGAAGCTCCAGCTGCGGTTGAGTTCCTTCAGAAATACTGAAACATGAGCCGACGCTCTTTACAATATGGGAAATGCCAACAAAATATAATAATCCTTTACAAGCAAGCCACTTCCTAAAATATTAAGGCTACTGAATATGCCAAAGAACAATTTATACAGTGTGTTGTGTGTAAATGATTGGGTTTTATTTGTCATTGTATTAATTTTACAACAAAATAAATTAAAATGTTATCTGGAAAATGTTTACTTTGCATTAGGATTCAGCATTACAACATGTATGTAAAATTTACTATTATTTATGAATTTAAATAACTTTGTATACATAAAAAAATAAAGATTATTTATCTACATTAGATAAGGATAAGAAAGGTGCATTAAAAATGAAACGTATATGTAAATTAATAATATAAAATAATAATATTGATAATTACATTTAACAATAAAAACAAATATTAAAAAGCTAATAAAAATAAATAAAATTATTGATATTATATACATATACATACACACAAATGAAATTACTTAAATTAATTAATAATAGAAAATAATAATAATAATAATGATATTATTATATTCAAAAATTATAATAAATGTATTAAACAAGCTAATGATAAACTATATGAACACACACACACATACACACACAGTTATATTAAGCTTTTCTTTTGTCATTTAAATTTTTTATTATTTATATTCTCTCAAAAACAATTGTTCATGAATCCCTGTTTGAAAACTCCTGCCTTCGATCATTTCATGCTGCATTTCAAATATTATTTCAGCATAACAAAAGGATCTCTGGAAAACAAACGTCCGAAACATGAAGTGTGAACATTGTCTGTAATGTTCCTGTTCACCAGCTCTGGCATCACAGGTATATATTTCATCACCCTCAGTTTTCTTTTCTCCTGTAAATGACTCCTATCAGAGTTCACCACAGGCAGCAGTGACAGTAACGTCTGATTCATGCAGCACTTTCATTAGAAACAGAGAACCACCCTGCAATTCTCCTTCCTTCTGCCCGTGTTCTCATGCTGTTCAAAGATGTTGTTCACTCATTTCTCCCCAATTATCCTCTATTTTTTATTGTTTGGGAAAATTGATCTTTGAGAGTTTGTGAAGCTTTGAACAGAACTTCAACAAATTCGACATGTTACGGATGTTAAAGACAACAAACTCTAACGCTGCTAATGTTTTCACACTTAATTCAGATTCTGAAAGCGTCAAATCTTTCAAGCATGTACAGTATATAACAGAAAAAGTCTTTGGGCAAACAAGTGTGTTTCAGGCCAGCTGTGATCACGAGAGGTGCAGCAGACTCCAGCTCCTAAACGCTTACAGATGGGCTATAACGGGCTTCCCTGTCTGCCGCTGATCCGTCAATTAATCACACTCTGCCTCTGCTCACACTGATCCTGGACCAGCTTCCTCTGCCTGAATTCAAGCCGCAGCATGTCTAATATAACCGTGCAACTGATCTAGGATCAGCGTGAGGAGATGAAAAGCAGTTTTATGTCAAAAAAAAAGTACACTGCTTTACAAGTTATGCTGTGTTGGAAAGTTGATTCATTTAAGTGAATAATTTCATCTTAAATGGTTCTACAGTAGATTAAGAGATAGACAGACTAATTAATGCATTGATTGGTCCTAAGCAGCTCTCTCTCATAAAGAGATTGGAAAGTTTGATTCATTCTAGTGAGTCAGTTTGTTCTAAACTATTTACCTCTTGTTAAGTTGGAATGTTAAATTCATCTTAAACGGTTGATTCTATCATGTGTGGAGTTTGAAACTCCATTTTATTCTATTGAATCAGTTCTTCCTGAATTGGTTCTTTGTCTCATGTAGAGCTGGACATTTTGATTCATTCTTTGACCCAAAAAGTTCTCATTTTGTAGAGTTGGATTGCCTGATTCAGTTCATTCTGAACTGCTCTCTCTCTAAAATCTAGAGCTTAAAAATCTGACACATTTGGTTCTTTCATGCAGAGTTGGAAAGTCGTATTCATTCTATTGAATCAGTTCGACCTAAACCATTCTCTTTCTGTTAGAATTGAAAAGCCTGATCCATTTGAGTAAATTGGTTCATCCCAAGAGGTTGTTTCTCTCATGTGTGGAGTTGGAAGGTTTGATTCATTCTGTTGAATTGGTTCATCATTAATGATTCTTTCTCTCATGTAAAGCTGAAAATTCGGATTCATCCTATATGGGTCTCTTTGTAGAGTTGGAAAATTCAATTAATTCTGCTGATTTGGTCCATCCTAAAATGCAGTTTCTCTCATATGTGCAGTTGGATGAATCAGTTCATCCTCAACAGATCTCTCACTTAACAGATTTGGCAAATCGAGTTCGTTCCGATGAATCTGTTTCATTCCAGTGAATCATTTCATCCCAAAAGGTTGTTTCTTTCATGTGTGGAGTTGGAAAGTTTGATTCATGCTGTCAAACCAGTTCATCTTAATTTTTTCTTTGTCTGATTCATTCCAATGAATAAACACATCTAAACAAGTCCTCTCTCGTATATGTACCAAAAGGTGGAAAATTTAATTAATTCAAATGAATCAGTCTGTCTAAAACGTAGTTGAACAGATTCATTAAAAAAAGGTCTCTGTTCCGTCTAAATGAATTACCATTTGTGTGTAATTGTGGTCTTCCTCCATATGTAACTTAGAATTGATGATAATCAAGTGTATAGTAATTCTCATTTCCACGCTCCTGATACTGTAGCTATGAATTGTGTTTATCAAAGGAAAACTGCATACTTTTTCAAACTAACTTTATTCTGCATTCTGATGTTTTTGCATCCCACAGACGCAATATATAAAAACTAATTTATTCAAAAACAGAGACTGGTTTTGTAACATCATGAGAAAGTTTCATGTTTAAAAAGAAACTCCCCTCTAACTTTCTACTAGTTTCCCTAACATTTTCATCACTGTGGAATATAATACCAAATAAAATGCAATTTATGAACGCAAGATCCAAACCAGCACATATCAAATCACAGCTGTGAGTGATAGCGAACGTTTGGAAGTTAGTTTATTTTACAGACAACAGGCATTTCATCATAAACTTCTGAAATGCGAGGCAGTTTAGCGGACGTTCCCATGTAGCATCATGCCAAGTCATTTCCTGCCCTTCAGATCTACAAATGCCTTCCCCAGTTTCACCCTTTCTATCTGATATGTACATCTGCATCTCATTAGCATAAATCTGTATTATATTCCCGTCTCGCCCGGTTGCTCACACACGGACGACGGGGCAATTGTAAATCAAAGGTACGGAGGACGCTATTTACCGAGTTTATTTGGTTTGCGGCCGTCAGCATGTAAACAGTAAACGGCATAGCCGCTCGCTGCGCCTCCTGATTAATTTCACGGCCGTTGTGATGCAGGGGAGCAAGGGACGCACTGGCAAGCTTGATTAGACACAACGTGCGCAGATGTTCCTCAAAGCTTCAGACGGAGATCCTCACTGAGACTCTGATGATTTCCTGGATGAGTTTCTGGATCAGCTTCTCTCGTTGATCTTGGACCAACATTTATGCACATAAACAGTTATAACCTTATTACTAACCTTAGCCAAAGTATGAACTCAAGAACACTAACATTAGAAGTAATCATCCTCATTCTTTTCAAACAGTGTTTAACCTTCTGACATTTAACAGTGTTAAAACATGAATGATAACAATGGTGCAGATCATAACAAACATTACAGCAGTGATCTTTGAATTAGAATAGTGCATCAAAAAGTTTTCCGTACCCACACCTTATCCCTCGTCTGGAAACAAGGGGTGCAAGCACTCCACTATGCTTCAGTGTACGTTTTAATTTTGTGTTGCAGTCGTATAACCCTGTGGCGAACAGTGATGTAAGTGTGTGGAGGCGCAGGAGCAGATGGCAAAGCAGACAGCTCTGGGCAAATTTGCCATCCATAAAGCAGCTAAAAAATGGTGAAGACCCAGTTGCAGCATGTGGGGTGGCACGGTACACCTGCGAGAAGTCGGTTACAGCAGACTTCGATGGCTGATGTTGCTGAATGGCCATTTGGACCGTCTGTCTGAGCACATGGTTGAACCGCTCTATAGCACTGTTAGCTGCCGGGTAGTAAAGAGAGGAACGGTGGTGTCCATTATTTCTTCCTTCTAGAAAATCAACGAAACCAGCCGGTGTAAATTTAACAGTTATAATTGACTATGCTCAATGGATTGCCATGACGGCTAAAAACTGATGACGGAAATGAAAGCACAGAATCTGTGGAGAGTAAAGGAGACCTCATGCCATTTGGTATTGTAATCAACTAAGGTTATAGCAAATCTGCAGTCGAACACAGCAGCGCCAAATGACCGGACGATATCCACAGCCACTTTCTGCCATGCTCCTTCTGGCAGAGGCACTGGTTGGAGAGGAGCAGGACGTGACTTGGCAGTTTTGACAGCAACGGACAGCATTATGAACCTGAGCATCTGGCCACCAGTAGAGATCTCGAAGGCAATGCTTGGTTCTCACCTCTCCCTGGTGTCCTACGCGTGCTAGGGAGATCAGCACAGATTGAAGAGCAGTAGGTGCATTTAGCCGTGAGCCACAAACCCTAGTTTGTAATAGGGTTGCATCATCAACCAAAGCTGGCTTAAGCAGTATCAACTGCAGGAGGAATGGTTTGGGGCCCTGACAGGTAATCAGCTGGGGCATTTTGAGAGTCTGAACATATTCCACATCAGAATTAAATGACCACAGTTTGTTCAACTCCATCTGGGCTGACCTGAGACAGAATGGCTCCCAGACCGTAGTCAGAAACGTTTTTAGAGACACTGTGTGTAGTGTGGGGTTGAATAATGCCACAGCAGGACTGTTTCCTAGTAGCCATTTTGCCAAGTAAGACATGTTCCTGGATCATCATCTTTCGTTGATCCTGGATCAACATTATTGTCCACAAATATAGACTAAACCCAATCCCCACCCCTAAACCTAACCCTACCCATAACTTATTCCTAAAATCAGTGTGAAATGATGGCTGATTAACAAGAGTCTAGAAGCACCTAACCCTAATCGTAAGCCTAAAACAGATACTTCCTAAAAAGTTAAATCTCAATTCTGATTGGTTGATTGGAACGTTGTTCCAGGATCGACAAAGATGTTGATCCAGGAAGATGTTGTACTCGGTGAAATCATGGTCACCTTGTTTGACTATGGTCAAACTGTGTTCAGTCTCTTTTGACCAGCTGAATCCATTTGGGTTTTGCAGGCATGCGTGAACTGGAGCTACTGTGGTTGCAAAATCAGGTATACATTAACTGTACCACAATGTAAGTCCAAGGAAATTGCACGAAGAAGATGCATCAGAGTGTGCTGGAGCATTGAGTATCGCCTGTACACGTGACCCCTCAGGAAGAAGACCTTCCGCTGACACAGTAAAGCCTAAGAACAACAGGCGAAACATAAGTGACACTTGTCTTTATTGAGCTGCAGGCCAGCGTCTTCCAGTTGTTGTTAGACAGCTTGGAGTATCATGTCATGTGTGCGCATGTCACATCCTTGTAAAATAATGTCATCCAGATGATTTTTAACCCCTGACAAGCCAGTTGAGACAATCTACAATCTGTATCAGGCATCTGTAGGCAGTACCTGACTGTCTTCAATCCTCACACAGTGCAGACATAAGGTCCCTTCCCATGAGTGGTGTCCCTTTGTCCACGATGAAGAATGTAGCAGGGACAGAGTGGACATGTAAGGACACAATAACAGGAATATGGCCCTTTGAATATGTCACCAGTCTGGCTGAGGATTGCAACAGCGCAGTGTTACTGAAATAGCGTGCATAAGTAATTTGAGGCAAGATAGATCCAGTTTCGACCACCAAATCCACAACACAAGTCTGCGAGTCAGAAGTAGATATAGTCACTGTGCTTGTAAATGCTGGGAGTACGGACTGAATAGTGTGTGTACAGTACAGTAACTTCTGGTAACTCAATCTCACGGACTTCGCGCGTAGTTGATTGCGTGGATCGGCACATTTTAGCGTAATGTCCAACCTTTTTACACTTCCTGCAAATTGCATGTGTGGGCCGGGCAGTTTGCAGCGTTAGCTAAACACAACGCTATGAACATGAACACAACAGATTGGTGGAATGTTGTTCCAGGAAGTTCAAATAATAAGCTGTGCTCGATACCACATATATTGCAAAAAAGCAGTGTTTGTGGGGTGTAGCATGTCTGAATTGACTACCCTGTGAGGCCACAGGTGAGGAGTTGAAGTAAAGGCCACGTGACAAACCCAGAATAGCAGATGTAGTACATCTGAATTTATTCATACTACACACATACTACAGTACATACTTTTAATGTCAGCAAAGGATGTTTCTGATCCTATTCAGACAGTGTGTGTTTGTTTTGGGTTTACCAAAATGGACCTGAGGAGCAGGTCTTCAGGAGAACATCAAGTTCTCTCTTGAGGCCAACCAGCAGGAACTGATTTTGTTCCTGATATTCAGTTTCAAGCATTACTGGTCTTGATGTGTCTCAGATTCCACGATACAGCTGATGAAGTGTCTGTATAACACTGCAGGCACTGAGTGTGTCCGGATGTGTAATGTAGTGCTGTGAAGAGTCAGAGTTGGGTGCTTCACACTCAGGGAGGCGTGTCATTGGCTCTCACACTGCTCTGAGGTCAACACAGTCTGCTCAGTGAACACAGCGTTTGAACCTTTCTGAGCAGCTCACTGAGAGACCACAACCTGCTTCTGTCTACGTGTTACATGAGTGAGATCAAAGCAGGGAAAAATAAACTGTGAAAAGTTATGAATAATAAAACAGCAGTCAAAATGTGATGATTTTGGATGATTTTAAAATAATCATTGTGATTATATAAAAAAATTTATATCCTTAACTTTTATAATATAATTTATTTGTATATTTATATACAATTAAACATAAATTAACTAAGAACATATAATGAATATTCACAGAATCAATAAATATTTATTATATTATTATTGTAATATTTATTATTATTATTATACATGTATTTATTTTTTTATTTTTTTATGTAGAATTCCTCATTTATTTTGTTCTTAAATACTTTTTTATATTTGGTCTAACAGTGGGGAAATTATTGTAAAATTAATAATTAAATATACAATTATATAAATTTATATCAAAATTATATATAGCTAATCTTGATGATTTTACGGCTGTATCGCTGCAGATCAGCCTCCGCGCGCCAAATTACCAAACCCACTACGACAGAGGCGCATCTCATTAATATGCATCAGGGTTGCTGGCGTCACACGCTTATCCTCCCAATGGCTTCTTTAAATTTCATGTACGTTAAAGCAACTCGCTTAATGTTAACCATGACGATAGATACATTCTAAAATCAATAAATATAATAAGTATTCAAATAATTTATGAATAAAGTTTTCATTTAATAAAAAAGTAGGCTACTGAAATTGTGGCAAACTAGGTGTAAAATGCATTAGCCAAACTGCTATTATTATTAATATCATATTATACACTTTGATTTATCTAACACACACAATTCCTCATTTTATTAATTATTTAAAAAATGATTTTTAATATTAATTCCAACCTGCTGACGTCGCTTGCGGACTATCCAATGGCGAAGGCGCAGCTCATGAATATTAATAAGCGTGCCCTCGCCGTAGTAGCGTCGGCGGATTCGCGCACCGGCCCCTCCACACAGAGCAGCCGCACCGGCGGACACAAGCTGTGCAGGTCCCCGCGATGCCAGTCGGATCTTAAGCCGCCCGGTTCACCCCGTGAGAAGGAAAGGAGAGGACACATTAAAAGAGCCCTGTCCCCACCTCAACCGCAGACTCTCGGTCCGAAACGGGCAGGAGAAACAAAAGCAGACATCGTTAAATTGGAGTAAAGCGCGTCCTCCAGCGCAGCGCAGCTATAAGAGGATTGCTGTATCCCAAGAACTGCAACGCCGCCCGAAGTGTGTTTAGACGGGGAAAATGTCATTGTCTGGGAAAGAAAACAGCACTACCCCTCATGCCAATTACGTGGGACCGTACCGCTTAGAAAAGACCCTCGGGAAAGGACAGACAGGTTTGCGCTTTCAGGTTTTTCAGCTGTATGATGTTCTGCGTTGTGATCTCCATCAGAGAGTCTGTGTCCGGTGGGCTGATACTGTGTGTTTGGTTACATTGTGATGTGCAGATGCATGTGTCATTGTCTCGGTGTTCAGTAAGATTGTAACAAATAGTCTCTGCACCCTTCAGCAGCTCTGCTCGGGTGTGTAGATGCAGCACGGGGTCTGAACGCGCGCTTAGGAACTTGTGCGCTCGAGTTTGACGTGATGCACTGATGCAGGAACACCAAGAGCTTGATAACTTGAACTTTTCTGAGAAGAGCTGCAGGCAGGGTCTCGCCACCATTCACACCTTCGGCCCTTCAGCAGCACGTGGCCATAAGGTTTACAGGTGTGCGATGGCAACATCTGAATCTAATCCGTTCACAAATTACCGCTATATTTTTTGGTTTTGACATTATGCAGTTTGACGAATTTATATATATAATCCAGCTTTTATTCTTATTATTTTTTATATATATATTTTTTTATTTGCAAATGTACTATTAAATAATAAAATAAGATATTAAATCATATTTACAGCATGTATTATTTAAAAGTAAAAGTATTTATTTGTGTTTAATATGACTAACTTAAATTTTTAAATGCTTCTGTATAAAATCACATAAATATGAGCATGCATGTATTGTAAATGTGAAGTGAGCATGTGTCTGATGGCAGGAGGAACCACCAAATCACTGCAAGGAGAAAGTGATGCAACACTTTACTGCTGTTTCGGCCCATCTGCCATCCCTGAAGATTACAGTAGCGCTGATTTTCTTACAACCTCTCCACCAGAAGATGCTTAGTGCATGTTTTCGGGAAGATGATTGTGTGGATGTGTTGGGTTGGCTGTCTGTTTTTCTAGATATTCGCTGATGATTGGTGGTATTTTATATGTGGTCTGATTGCTTATGGACCATGGTGGTTTGATCAGTGGTGTTTCTGTCATAGTTCTGCTATTAATGGGAACACAAGGTTGTATGTTATCTGATAGTATGAGATCAGGCAGTCAGATCATAGTTCATAGTTCAGAGCCTTTAATCGCAGTCGTTATTTTCATTTATGGATCTTTTCAATTCGGTAACAAGCATTTAGACATTTTAGCCACATTTCAAATCTATGAATTTCATGCCAATTGGATACAAAATATAAAAGTTTACTGGCGTTTGCACAAGCGCTGCTTTAAAGCGAAACATTTTGAAACCATAAAGTAATAGATGAACTAAAAAGTGCAGATGAACAAGATTTGACTGTTTGTGGTTGAACTTGAGAAGACCTGACTTTATACATCCACTAAAAATAATGATGGAGTTTCATTGAAAGACATTGCTGATCTAGCTCAGAAAAGTGAAGTTAGTTCTGAGAAAAACTTAACAAATGAGGTTCAATCTGTTCATTTTAGAGAACCACAATATTTAACATGAACTTACAAAGAAAAAAAAGCAATCTCTCTTAGAATGGAAGATGGACAAAGATAAAAAACATATATATATATTGCTCATTTATCTTTAGTTAATAATAGTTAAAGCATTAAAGGAACAGTTCACCTCAAAATGACATTTTTCTGAAATGTATCATTGCATCACTTGTTCACCATTGGATGCTCATCAGTGAATGGGTGCCGTCAGAATGAATGAGAATGAGAGTCCAAACAGCTGATAAAAACATCACAGTAATCCACACCACTGCATGTCTTGTGAAGAGAAACGCTGCATGTTTTTACAAAACGAATCCATCATTAAGAGGCTTTTAACTTCAAAGTGTGTCCATAATACATAATTCTGTTCATAAATCTCATCTGAATCAGGAGAGAAATCTGCACCAATAAAGCACAGTTTACATGCAAAACAGTTCTAAACTAATATGTGGGTGGATTTTGATGTGGGAGGACAATAGAAGAAGGACCTTTTCACCGGAGGAAGCGTTATTATGGATTTTGGCCAGAATGTTTGAAATGAAAACACCTTAATAACGGATTTGTTTCTTACAAACTCACAACTTTCGGCTTCACAGGATGGTGACTGATGGACTGAAATGGTGTGGATTACTTGTGATGATTGTTTTGTGAGGTTTGGACTCTCGTTCCGACGGCACCCATTCACTGCAGAGCATCCACTGGTGAACAGGTGATGCAATGCTACATTTCTCCAAATCCGTTCCCATGAAGAAACCGATCTACCCCTCGGATGGCCTGAGGGTGAACCATTTCTCTAAATAAAGAGAAGTTTGGTGTAATCCGATGACTTTCAGAGACTGTAAAGCGATCTCCGTCTAATCCGCGCACATGCACAGGCGACAGCTCCTCATAGATCACACAGTAGCATGTCAGCTACAGCTCTCCTTTGTGTTCGTCTGCATGTCTGCCACCTGTCTGCCTAATCAGATCATTTGTGACGCATCTAATGCACCTGACTGCTCCCATCATGCCTCTCTCCTCTGATATCTGATGGCGAAGCTAAGTCCTGCTTAACTCACTATCCAGGTGTCATCCAAGAGTCAGAAGACGACTGGCCAGTGACTGCTGGCTTCTGATGCCAGCTCTGTCTTGTTTCTAGTGTAAAGCAGAAGAGTCTGGGGCAGTGCTATATTCATTATGTGATTAGCGTGTGTGTGTGTGTGTGTGTGTTGTAATCCCTCATGGTAAGTGTCTGGCTCACACATGCGTTCACGCCGGAGCAGGCGTAGACGGGAGGAGGTGAAGTAAAGCCGAAGAGCCTCTGGTTTCTTGTTGCTAGGGAGTTCCTTAATGTGGCTTATTTTAACTGCAGCTTCTACTTGTATAAAGAGCATCCTTTCATATCTTCTGCTGTCGTGTTGTGTGGAGCTGGGATCGTGTGATTTTGCTACAATGGCGCAGGTTCATTACAAGTTCCCCATTTCCTCTTCCCTGCGCTGATCTAATACAGGACGCCCGCTGCAGGTTTATGGAAGATGCTTATCAAGAGCGGTTGAGAGCAAAGACATGCTCAGACTGTGTTTGTGGACACTTTTAATCATTCACCACATTGGGAATAACACGTATAATTGATGTGTAAGATTTGAAATAAAATGTATTTTTAAAAGAAATATTATCTTATTACCGTATTTTCCGGACTATACGTCACACTTTTTTCATAGTTTGGCTGGTCCTGCGACTTATAGTCAGGTGCGACTTATTTATCAAAATTAATTTGACATTAACCAAGAGAAATGAACCAAGAGAAACCATTACCGTCTCCAGCCGCGAGAGGGCGCTCTATACCGTTAGGTGCTCCTGTGGTCTACACTGAAAACATAGAGCGCCCTCTGGTGGCTGTAGACGGTAATGTTTTCTCTTGGTTCTTGGTTCTAAATAAATGCGACTTATAGTCCAGTGCGACTTATGTTTTTTCCTCGTCATGACGTATTTTTTTGACTGATGCGACTTATGCTCAGGTGCAACTTATAGTCCGAAAAATACGGTATTAATAATACATGTAATTATAAATGGTACATTTTAATTTAATATTCAGCTTAATATATATATTTGTTTTTGTATTTTAGAAGAAATAGTGACATTTTATAACAGTTTTTTGATCATCTAAAGGTCTCTATATGTAATTGTACTAGTTTTTTTCTGGCTTTGTGTGTTATTGGTATCAGTCTTGGCTTTATTGTTGGATTTTTTTGATCAGTTTTTAACAGTTTGCACAGCAGCAAGGCACAATGAGGCGATCCGGGTGTTTGTTCTCCTTATCACTGAACTCTTCCGATTCGACAGAGCAATTGTGCTTTTAACATCCTCCTTTGTGTATTTGGTGGGCAAAAGGTTTATCATCCATGATCAAAAATCATGATATCGGACACCCTATCCCAGACTATATTCCATACACAGATAATGTACAGGGAATAGCATATGTATGTCATATTACAGAATTTGTATGAGGTTTATATTAGTATGCAATTTTGATCATATACCATTTCTACACTGCAAATCAGCAACCACTTCATTGAATATAACAGAAGCATTCTCTTAAATAATCACAACCTCTTCACCAAATGTGCCCCTGTACCTAATGTGACAAAGATGACCGGCTAATCACAAGCCTGTTTCTGACCTGCAGCGAGTGAATGAGTGTTTTCCATCAGCTGCAGAGAATGCTTGATGTTGATGTTTTTGTCAGAGGTGATAGCAGTGTCTTTCTGAATGATAGATATGAAGTGCTGACTGAGAACCGTTTGTCAAGATCTTCATTCATCATTTATGCAGCGTCTCATATAACGGTTAAAACAACCGTTCACCTCAAAACTCAAATCTGAACTTCTGTGGCTTTCTTTCTTTTTCTGGACAATGGAAGTGGATGGAAATCACTACAAAACTATCTTGCACACACATTATTGGGTGAATAAATAAAGTCACACAAGCTTTGAATAAGTAGAATTTTAGGTGCGCTGTCTCTTTAAATCTGCTTTTCGTGTTGTGTAAGTTGGGTTTGTCGGGCAGGTTTTATTGAGCTCTGTTTGGGGTGTAACCCAGTGTATCGGAGGCTGCTGTTTTGTCGTCAGGTTTCTGACAAGTGGAAAAGCCCTGAAATTGTCACCGAGTGATGGGGCCGCTACGCTCAATTTTCCTTCAATTCCAAATGCTATCAGAGATTTTCTCCCGTCGACTGTTGCTCTGCGCTGTCTCTCTGTTTACACGCACGATACATTGTCAAGCAAATTTGATAAACCACATTATCAGGCTCGCTGTGTGCCGTTTAACATAGAATCGTGTGATTTTGATTGATTCTGAAACATATCCAGAGTTGGATGCTCTTCTTTCTACTTTGTAGAAATGCTGTTCTTTTGAAATTCCTATTCATCAAAGAATCCTGAAAAATAAAACTTTCCACAAAAAGTTGTTTCTTGAGCAGCAAATCAGTATATTAGACTGATTTCTGAAGACTGGAGGAATGATGCTGAAAATACAGCTGGGGATCACAGAAATAAATGTTACTAAATTTAAATGGAAAACACTAATTTAAATTGTAGTAATATTTAGCAAAATTACAGATCTTATATTTTTATTAAATATAAACAGCCTTGATATGCTTAAGAGAAGTGTTGAACAGTAGTATGGCTGCAGTTTAATTAATTAAAAATTAAGTTAAATATAAATAAATAATAAAAAAATGCATGGACATAATAAAATAACCATAATTGCAAACAACATAAAATTTTAAGTAACTAATTTATGCCTTTTTTGTTGACTTTCATAGAACAAAACTGCAGTTTTGTTTGGTAAAATTATGCATATGTGGCTTGAGTAGAACAAATATTTTACTGTTATTGCTCAGGAACAGGAAGCCATTGCTTTGAAAGTTCCTCTCCTTCTTCTAAAGTGAATGCTAGTGTATTCTATTTAGCATCTGTGGCTCTCTGATGATTTAAGCAGGATTTTGTGCCTCTGAGTTGGAGATACTGGAATCTAATTGCTGCTCATTTTGTGGTCAGATAGTCAGGTGTTATGGTGGGTGCTGAGTAGCTTGGAGGGTTATTAGACTCTATTCTGTGCTCTTTTGTGAGCAGTCAGTGGCTGTGTTAGGAATGGAGTACTGGTTTAACACTTACCCAGTACTGCACAATAGTGGAGAGCAGGGCAGTTTCTCACACTAACATAACATTTTATTTTACTCCAGTTAATATCCAATGAATTAATATTTTTTATTTAACCCATTATTGACCAGAAAATTAGATTCAGTTAATTGAAAACCAATTTTGTGAAAACATGCCCCGATAGATTCAGGTTGTCACAATGGAACATGCCATTGAACAATGTATTATAGACGTTTTTTAGTAAAACAGTTGTGAAACATATAATAATTTATGAAACACCGAAATACCTTAAACATGGTTTTGGCAATAAATGTGTAATTAGTACAATCTTGTTTTTTGAAAAATTCTGACTTGAAACCTGCCTTTTAACAAACAAAACCATGACTAAAATAAAGAAATCTCATCTACCTCAGCCATCAAGACCTGTCCCGGTGAGCCTGATTGCACCTAATCTGCCTTCCATTTCAGTTAAACGCCTTCCGTTTCCGCTAAACTCCTTCCGTTTCCGCTAAACTCCTCCCGTTTCCGCCATACGCCTTCCGTTTCCACTTAACGTCTTCCGTTTCCACTATACGTCTTCCGTTTCCACTATACGCCTTCCGTTTCCACTATACGCCTTCCGTTTCCACTATACGCCTTCCGTTTCTGCCATACGCCTTCTGTTTCCACTATACTCCTTTTGTTTCCACTATACTCCTTCCGTTTCCACTATACTCCTTTTGTTTCCACTATACTCCTTCTGTTTCCACTATACTCCTTCCGTTTCCACTATACTCCTTTTGTTTCCACTATACTCCTTCCGTTTCCACTATACTCCTTTTGTTTCCACTATACTCCTTCTGTTTCCACTATACTCCTTCCGTTTCCACTATACTCCTTCCGTTTTCACTATACTCCTTTTGTTTCCACTATTCTCCTTTTGTTTCCACTATACTCCTTTTGTTTCCACTATACTCCTTCTGTTTCCACTATACTCCTTTTGTTTCCACTATACTCCTTTTGTTTCCACTATACTCCTTTTGTTTCCACTATACTCCTACCTTTTCCACTAAACGCCTTCCGTTTCCACTGTACTGCTTCCGTTTCCACTATACGCCTTCCGTTTCCACTATACGCCTTCCGTTTCCACTATACGCCTTCCGTTTCCAGTATACGCCTTCCGTTTATACGCCTTCCGTTTCCACTATACGCCTTCCGTTTCCAGTATACTCCTTCCGTTTATACGCCTTCCGTTTCCACTATACGCCTTCCGTTTCCACTATACGCCTTCCGTTTCCACTATACGCCTTCCGTTTCCACTAAACGCCTTCCGTTTCCACTGTACTGCTTCCGTTTCCACTATACGCCTTCCGTTTCCACTATACGCCTTCCGTTTCCACTATACGCCTTCCGTTTCCACTATACGCCTTCCGTTTCCAGTATACGCCTTCCGTTTATACGCCTTCCGTTTCCACTATACGCCTTCCGTTTCCAGTATACTCCTTCCGTTTATACGCCTTCCGTTTCCACTATACGCCTTCCGTTTCCACTATACGCCTTCCGTTTCCGCTAAACTCCTCCCGTTTCCGCCATACGCCTTCCGTTTCCACTTAACGTCTTCCGTTTCCACTATACGCCTTCCGTTTCCACTATACGCCTTCCGTTTCCACTATACGCCTTCCGTTTCCACTATACTTCTTCTTCCGTTTCCACTATACTTCTTCTTCTGTTTCCGCTAAACGCCTTCTGTTTCCGCTAAATGCCTTCCGTTTCCGCTAAACGCCTTCCGTTTCCGCTAAACGCCTTCCGTTTCCGCTAAACTCCTCCCGTTTCCGCCATACGCCTTCCGTTTCCACTTAACGTCTTCCGTTTCCACTATACGCCTTCCATTTCCGCTATACGCCTCCACTAGTTGCCTTCCCTTTCCACTATTCGCCTCCACTAGTTGCCTTCTGTTTCCACTATACTCCTTCCGTTTCATCTAATCACCTTCCGTTTCCACTATACTCTCTCTCGTACATACATACACACATACATACATTCTTCTCTTACATACATACATTCTATATATGTATGTGTGTATATGTATGTGAAAGGAGAATGTATGAGTGTGTAAGAGTAGAAATGTATGCATGCCATGTGTAATTACTGCAGGTCAACCGGGTCTAATAGACATTCATACTGCATATAGCAAGATTAATAAGAAGAGCACTTTAGAAGACTATTCTGAACATTTGCCAAATTATTATTATTATTTTTTTTTTTTTTCACTGGAAACGGTCGGATACGATGAGGAGTATTGGAACATTGAGCAGAATGAAGAAGATGGATGCATCTATAAAGATGATTGATTGAATTGAATCCAGATTCATATTTATCTTCAGGCAACACAAGTGCGTTTTTGCATAGATGTGTCTGGAGCAGTTGCCTGAAAAGCATGCACACTGATGACTAACACAGATCGCCAGTGTTTGGTGACATCACCATCTCTCGCTAATGTGCGACATGGGTTGCTATGGCAACTTTGGCAAAGGTGGATGGCACACTTTTGTGTCTGTATTTTTTATTTTTTGCCTGCGTATGCACACACGGCCTGCAGTGCTTGCCCACGGTCCACTCGTGATGGCAGAAATCACCTTTAACAGGGCGGAAAAGAGCGATTCACTGAGGTTTTTAATAATTTCATACACGGCGATTAAATTGGCTGGCTACTAATGGCTTCTCTCAGTAGGGTGAACAGACCTCTCCCACATAATAACATTCAATTACTACAACCTCTCCCCACGAGCTCCATCCTCATCACCGCCTCACACTTCCAGACCAGGTTCTGAGGGCTTGCAGTTTTTTGGGTGTTTTGAATTGCGAACTCATTTTGTATCCTCATACAAACATTCTTATTATTGACAGATGAAGGATGTTTAAAAATATTTAGCGTTATTTTTGAAAAAAATAAATAAAATTGGTGTTTTCTATATATATATATATATATATATATATATATATATATATATATATATATATATATATATATATATATATATATATATATATATATATATATATATATATATATATACACACATGATGGGTGTAGGTTATTCTTAAGATTTTAATTTAAAAAAGTGTTTTTATTTAAACTTTAATAACTCCGAAACAACTTTTTTTTCAATGACATCATCAAGATCTAATTTTAGCCCCTCCCTCCAGAATGTTCACGATCCAGTCAATTCTTGATGGATAAAAGTCCCGTCCTATTTTTTCCTCATTACATATTGATTTACTCTAAAATACATTGCATTACAGAAGTAAAAGTACAGGGTTGCAAATGTTATTTATGATCCCTCAAAAGCTTGGTAAGGTCACATTTCACCATTAAAATACAAGAAAAAATATTATTTGCACAAAGAAAACTGTAATATGCCCCTGTGGTTTATTTTTTGAGTTGTTTGGTTTTATTAGTTTTGCATTATGGTAATGAGGAATGGAGGGAAATGTCACAAATAATTTAATCTCAAAATAATAATAATAAAAAATTCCTTTTGGAAAGAAAATTAAGGATAAATTGTAATATGACTGGGAGTGCTATTTATTTATTTATTAACACATTCAAATACATTTATTAACTTTTTTTTATTTTTATCAAATTTAAAAAAAAATTCACATTATGGTTATAAGGAATGAGGAATTAAGGAAGATGTACAAAATTGTCATAAAAGTACTGTCGCAATATCACAAATAGGTCTCCAATGAGGCGGATCTTTTCCAGGAAATTTTGGAAACTTTCCAGGATTTTTTTGTAAACTTTAAGAATTTGTTTTGAAAGTTTTTGGTAATTTACTAGAAATTTACCTTACCACCTAATCACAAATAATTTAACCAAAAAATCACAGGTAAACAAAAATGTTTTTTATCTTTTATTAAATACAGATTTTTTTTTAATCCAAATACAAAAATTAAAATACCAAGATGGATATCGCAAATCGGCCAGAAAATACTGAGATAATGATTTTTTGCCCATATCGCCAGCTCTATTCAGATGTAAAATATTCTAATATTTTGTTTAAAGTAGAGATAACCTCATAAGGTTAATGTTAACAAAATGTTAATGATCCTAAATGTAGGCTTAATTTTCTTTTTAAGCAAAATATAATTTCTTATACCATTCTTTTGGTTTTGGGGTAAAATTTGACCCACACATGTTCCTGACCTGCTTTGTGAGATTTGCCCTAGTCTGGATTTAATAAATTGTGCTCCATAATGACAGCGACATGACAGAAAACAAGAAAGCAAGTGTTTAAATGTGCGCAGAGCGATGAGCTTCTGTCTTGTAACGGGCACGGTGAGGTTTTACTGTCTATTAGACGGGTCGGCCTCATTAAATGAGAAGACACTAGCGTCAGCGGTAATGGTACATTTCTCTCTCTCACACACTCACACTCTCAGTGACTCATCCTCTTCAAATTGCACAGCATCCAGACCCTAAAACATATCCAACAGTTTAAACGTTTACTTTGAGTCTTTGTGTAAAAAGGGCCATTTAAGGCCAAAATTGGCTTAGCACAGACCATCTAATGGTGGTTTTTATGGAAATGCTGTAATTGCATGCGTAATCTGCTCTCTCAGTTAGCTATTTTGATATAAATTACGTAGATGTTTGGAAAATCGAGATTGTAGTCATTTTGTGTCATTTCAGTTGATTTGTTAAAAGACTTCCAAATGTGCCTTTAAACAACAGTAAACTGAAGCATTGCATCTTTATAAAGATAGGTGCAGAAAGATTTTATGCCATGCATGCATGCATATATATATATATATATATATAAAATAAGCATTTCTTTACATGATGTCAAGATTTGATCTACTTTCACTGACATTCAAACTGAAGAGTTGAACACCTCAAAGTGCTTGAATGCACTATTAAGAGCTCTCTTCACCTCTCGCCCCTTGACACGTCATTTTGGTCAAATACTTTGAGTAACACAGATGTCTATAAGTTGCCATTCTGACTCCTCATACTTGATTTTTCATGTACTGTTCTCTGCTGGTTTAGCGGTCAAGACCTCTGCTGTACAAACTGCCGGCGGTGAATATTCATCCATAAATCACAGAATAAATGTCACCATCGTGATGGTCTTTAATGGATGCAGCACTGATCTTTACTTTCACTCTCATACTGAAAAACTTGCCATATGAATGTAACAGTATCTTTGGAAAGTTGGAGTGTTTCTGTTCAGACGGTCTGGTAAGATTGTTGTTGTGTATGTGTTGCATCAGGAAGGCTTGTGTGCACTCGTTTTTGCAAATTAATAATGTTTTACACATAAATATTCATTGAAATGATGTCGACCCCCTAATGTGCGCTGCAATCCTGAGATCACATGACCAACTGTGCCATGTTTACTTCATAAAACACTTTCAAAGTGCTTTACAAACTGTAAACATAAAAAAGGACTATTTTAGTGATTTTGTTTAGTTAAAACCGAATAATTGAAATACGTTTTACCTCAGACTCCTGCAAAGCCTCGAACGACTACATTTGCTGCAACATCTGATGAATTCACAGTGGAAACCAGCAAAGAACTTGGAAACGGAAAGAGTCCACCTGTTTCCACACAGTCATTAATATCGTCTCTGTGGACGGCTGAGATTTATTGCGAGGGGCTGAGAGTTTTAATCGACTGGCCGCGTCCTCGGGAGCTGCTGGGAGGCCGATAATCACCTTCAGTCTCGTAATATCCCCATGAGTGTCCTTAACGCGGTTACTGCTCCTCGCTCCTCTCAGAAACACTTAAACCTGCCGTAAAAGCAAAGAGCTGCCACAAAACCAATTAAAGAACACATATTGTGCATATTGACATATCTGTGATGGTCATAAATGACAAAAGATTACACTAACGTTCAGAAATACCCTTCTGTTTAGTAGTGAGGGTTTTCCTCACAGTTTGTGTTTTGTTGTTACTTGGGTACATTTAAAAAAAATATATATATTTTCCATAGTTGTAAATAAAAGAGAGATTATTGGAGTATGTTTTACAAGAAAATACTATTTCGGTCTTTCTAGTTCAAAATTCAATGTGTTACTTGCGGTTTCTTTGTGGCCTGATTATTTCTGAAATTTATTATGAATTTCTACATGAAAATTGTTTCAAAGTAAATCCAACACCTGTTTTTTTTTGTGTCTGTCCACAGTAAAATCTCATTTGGGCAGATTTTTGCCACATAATACATTCAACATTATATCAGCAGTCAGTTCTCAGCTCCACTCACAGCTGACCATCTTCTCTCCTCTTCTTCTTTTACAGAATATGATGCATCTAAACTTATACTCTCCAGCCACCCTACCACCTGTCCCCTCTCATCTTTCCTCTGCACTTCTGCTTTCACTCACACATATCATCCACACATCTCTTCTCACAGGCATTTCCCCCACTGAATTCAAGAGGCTCAAGTAACCCCACTGCTTAAAGAAACCTACGCTAGATACCACACTTGTTGAACGCTACAGGCCTGTGCCTCTCCTCCCGTTCATAGCAAAATCAATTGAACGCACCGTCTTCTTTCCTCTAACAGAACAGCCAGCTGGTCAATAAGCGATCTGAAAAGCGTCTGAAAGCGCCTTACTGTCGGTCAGTGAAGCGCTATGGAGTCCAAATCTTCACTTCTCTTTCTGCTGATCTGCTGCATTCGACACTGTTATTCATCAAATCCTTCTGTCCACCCTCTCATCAATGGGCATTACCAGAAAGGCACTACGTTGGTTTGAGTTTTACCTCACAGGTAGGTCCTTCAGGGTTTCTTGGGGAGGAGAGGTATCCAAATCACATCAACTGGTCAATGGGGTTCCTCAGGGATCAGTTCTTGGACCCCTCCTCTTCTCTATATTCACTACATCGCTGGGACCCATCATTTAGGCACGTGGTTTTTCCTACCATTGCTATGCTGATGAAACCAGATGATCCAGTGGTTCCTGCTCTGATCTCAGGATGAAAGAACATCACCTGCAGCTCAACCTGGCAAAGACGGATCTTCCCAGCCACTGCATCAGCACAGCATGAGTTTACCATCCAACTGGGCTCCTCAACGGAAATCCCATCATGTTCGGCCAGGAGTCTTGGGGTGATCCTTGATGATCAGCTGACGTTCATGTAGATTTGCACTTCTCAACATCCAAGAAGATCAGACCCTTCCTAACAGGGCATGCAACACAGCTTCTCATTTCTAGGCTGGGTTATTACAATGCTCTTCTGGCTGGACTCAACATGTGCAATCAGATATCTGCAAGTCATTCAGAATCAGAATGCAGAAGCACATCTTGTTTTCAATGAGCCCAAGAGAGCCCATGTCACACCGCTTCTCATCTATCTGCACTGGCTTCCAGTCGGGGCATGCATTAAGTTCAAGACATTGGTGCTTGCTTTCAGATCTGTCACAGGCTTCGCACCCTACCTCTGCTCTCTCTCCTATGCATCTACATCCGCTCCAGAAGCCTGTGGTCCGTAAACAAGGGGCAGCTCGTGGTCTCATCACAGAGAGATTGTTAACAATCTTCAAAAAACTGGAATGTTAATGAGACTCGCTTCCTGTTTTCTGTCCCTCCATCTTAGTTGAGTTGAAGTGCTTATGTCATTGCAAAAAATATCGAGAGGCAGCAATGCAAAAATTCTCTTTGAAGTGGAGACTAAAGCTCTCGCTCTTCTCCAGCCCGAGGGCTTGTATCCTCACATGCTCCGTCAAAGCTAAGCGCATCAATCACGTTTGCTCGTAGTCATCTAGAGAGAAGCCAAGCGGCTTCAAAGTTCATTTCCTATGCCTCATAATACAGAAAGAAACGCTTGCTTCTCCAATCATTACTCAGCACAGCTCATGCTTTCTTGCTGATTTGAGTCAGTGGTCAAAGAGCGAATGAGGTGAAAACAGACGTCGTTTATTCACACTGTGCATTTTTTGGAAATACGGTGCTTATTACATCGCAGTTGTTTGAAGCTTGATTTCATTTCAAACTTTTTACTCCGTTTACACCACATGACATTTTAGAGTCATTTAAATTGAGTAATTTCATGATAATGGTATAATGGTATTTTTCAAAATGAAACCAATATGAACGTGAGTGGTCAGAGCAAATTAATTTCTGCTGGGAAAACAGACACTGTTTATTCACACAGTCTGATTTTGGAAATATTATACTTGTTACACTGCAGCTGTTTGTTTTAGGAGTAGACCCTTATTGTAAGCATATATTGGAGGAATTTAATTTGATTATTATTTTAATATAAAAATAATATATAAAAATAAGTTAAATCATGAATTTATTTATTATTATTATTATTATTATTATTAATGCATATTTAATTATTAATTAATTAATATTTATTTTTTAATATATGTATTATTTTCATAATACACTATTTGTTTTATGGTTAGTTCTATTGTGTGTGTGTGTGTATATATATATATATATATATATTAAATAATAATAATAATTATTATTATTATTTTTATTGTTATTTTTCATTTATATTTAGCATTTATACATTTATTATTATTATTATTATTATTATTAATATAAATACTAATCAAACCACAAAAACAAATAAAAATAAAGTATTAAAATTAAAGTATTCAAATATTAAATTTAAATTAAATATTCAATTAAATAGAATTAAATGCAAAATAAATATTTGTATTGTATTATTAATTCATGAATTTATTATTATTATTACAATAAATGCAAATACCTATTTTAAATATGTATTTTTTGTATATTATATATTGGACTTTAATTTTATTTTTGTTATTTGTATTGTGTTTTAATAATAACAACAACAACAACAATAACAACAATAATAATTATAATTATTTTTATTATTATATAATCATTTAATTAAAACAAACAAACAACCAATTGTTCATTCGTACATATGGACAGGCTTCTCTCCTTTAAATGCAATGAAGCTGGTTTGAGAGGAACTCTTGCTGTAAATAGAGAAGGGGTTCAGTATTTACAGATGCTAGAGGTTCTGTATGTTCTACCTGTGTCGCTGACGGCTGTTTCTATGGCGACTACTGTTCAAACATGCATTTTTTTGGTGTTCAATCAAGCCTTAGAAGAAAACGCCATCTATTTTACACGCTATATTACCACTGGGTTGACCTGTTTGACACAAATTCCCCGAGGAATCATTCCTGGACACTGGATGAAAGCTGCACAAACTGTATTTCTGATGATGTTTAATGGATTCGTGTTGCCTGAAATATGGGTAAGAATTACTGGCACACATTAAACCGCAATTGGTAGGCTGTGCATTACTAATATTTTTAATTAGATAAAGGTTAAAGGTACCAACTTGAAAACAAGTTCAGTTAAGTTTTAAGTTCTTATGTTTTTACACATATTTGTCACTGACGTTTGAAAACAGTCTTTGACGTCCAGTTTCCAGAGTCAAGCCTAATTCTGCTTCTGCAAGCTCTGGATCTTTAAAATGGAGATTGGCAGAGTTTGTGCCACTGCAGACTCGGTCTGGAACAGCTGATGTACCTCTGAGAGTTAAACCGTATTTCCTACACACCCTTTGATGTGCAAGTCTCTGAATTACTCACTTTCTCTGGAAGAGATAGAGGAAATGAGAGAGAGCGACATGTAGAAAAGTGAAAGACTTCCTCCATCCTCGCTATCTTTAGAAGAGACACCTGTTACCTTTCTGACTTTCACCTTCTTTTACTCTGAGACTTTCACAGAGACCTGTTGCACCACAGCAGTTTTGTCCTAAGTGGTTAAAGATTGGGAAGTGCATTTATTTGACAGTAAAATTCTGTTATGTTCTCAACACAGTTGCTCATTATTAATTTTTTCCTCTCTCTTTGGAGTGTTACAAGCTCTTGGTTCATAGGGAAGATCTGTGAAGTTGCATAGACTAAAGTCTCAAATCCAAAGATCAAAGTTAAGACTCTGCCACGCCCCCTAAAACAGCTCACTCAAACACGCCCCCACATGTCTACATCACTATGTGCAAATATTTGCATAATGCCGCCCACATGTTGACGCAAAGAAAGAAGTCTCCAGGTGTCTTAACCGTCCGTGGCTTGTGTACTGCAAACACATACGAGCTTCATCCCTGTGTCTGTCACAGCACTCTGTTCTTCTTTCGGGCTTGAACTGATGGTAAAACTAAGGACATTATTAATTGTCTTTACATTTATCTTGAAAGAAGAAGCTTGCGATTATGGAAAGGGGTGTTATATTTCCGTCTAGTGCTTGCAGGGTTCAGCCAATCACAATGCACTGGGTCAGTTGGCCAATCAGAGCAGACTGCGCTTGTCGAAGGAGGGACTTTGTAGAAAACGACACGTTTGAGAGAGAGTGCATGGAGGACCCACAATAATTTTGAAATAGTTGAAAAATAATGTGTTTTTTTTTTTTTACATTAAAGCATGTCAACATATTCTGTTACACCAAATACACAAAATAATGATCTTTAAAAAAGCATCATATGACCCCTTTTAAAACTAAACTGCAAAAATGGCTCATTCAGGTGATCATGTTATAATATCACCGCCCATTAAGTAAATCCTCATTTACACACAAGTCTTCAAGCTCCAGTAGTGAAAACAGCTTCTTCATTTGTAAAGTTTCACTAGACTTCACACTCCATTCACTTCTACACGTCAGTGCAGCAGGTTTCTTTTTAGTTGTCATGAAGGCATATTTTACCTCTGAATCTGTCTTCAGGAGAGTTCAATCTAGATTTACCTTTTAACCCTTTAACTGTCATCGTATACGGGACACCATTTACTTCACTATATTACAATCAAATCTAATCTAATCTTGACAAACTATATATCGTTGGGAAGGTCTAAGACTCCCGAATATATATTTTTATGTTGTTTGTTAAAAATTATGTAGGAAAAGTAATAGATTAATTTATGACAAGAGTACACCCTCAAAAATCTACATTTTAACAGGAGTTTTGACCTTTGTTTAAAAAAAAGACGACTTTGTTGCCTTTTTCTCTATCACATTTTGGAAATCATCAGAAATTATATATCGACTGAAAACTTCTCAAAATTCATCCTTTAAAACCCATTTTAAAATCAGACATTCCATTACCATGTAAATGGTACATCAATATCATGTTACAAAATGTTTTCATTCATGAATTATAAAAATTTAAGTTTTGATCGTTCACTAGTCAATGTCAATGTTCAAAAATGTGAGTGACAGTTAAGGGGTTTTAAATTAACATAAATTAAAGACAAAAATACTACCAATAACGTATTAATATTATATAAATACTATTTTAATTTATTGATTTTTACATTTTAGTTTTTATTATTATTATTTTTATTATTATATGAATGTATTTATTTATTATTTAATATTAATAGTAACAATAACCACATATATTTAGTATTATTATTATTATTCTTATCATCATCATCATCATCATCATCAAATTTATTAAGTTATATTAATTTGTTTTTTAATTTGTTAATTTAATTTGTAAATAATAGTAAAATAAGTTTAATTTTTGTTTTCATTTTAAAATTGTTTAGTTATTTATTTGAGAAAAAGTTGCTGTTGTTGTAAATTAATACAATAAAATGTTTATTTGTATAATACTAATACTAAAATATTATTATTACATGTTTATTTCTTATTTAATAGTAATAGTAGTAACAACAATATAATATTGTCATCATCATAATTATTTATTTAGTTATATTCATTTATTTTCTAAATAATAGTTGTTACTTTAAATAAATACAATATTTTTTGTTTACAAATAATTGATTAATATTATTATTTTGTTATTTTAGAATAATCATTGCTGTTGTTATTATAAATACAATAAAAATATTTGTGTATAATTTATTATTATTATGATTATTATACAAATGATATGTAAATACAGTAAAATGTATTATATGAATATAATATTATGTATATATTATTATACATGTTTTTCTTAATATCTTATAATTTAATTTATTATATTAATATAATATTATGTATATATTATTATACATGTTTTTCTTAATTATATCTTTTTTCTTATAAATTTGGTTTGAATATTTTACTTAAATATGTTCTTGACAGGTTTATGTGAAGAAAATGTTAGCTACATAAGTGTTTAGCAGTCTACAGTGTTACATTGCATGTCACTGCAAACCAGAAAGATAGAAAACAGCAATAAGATGCAGTACGGAGAGAAAGACTGAAACACAGACAGAGGGAGAGAGACATCAAACATGGACAGAAGACAGTAACACAGAGGGCAGGAACACAAGGGACAGGTCAGAGAGGTAGAATCGAGAACAAAGAGAGATGTACAGGCCTGATAAGAGAGGAAGAGATGAGAGGGAACAAAAAGCTTGTGGATGAGCGGATTAAACCCTGCTGCTGTTAGTAATGGACGAGCTTGTTGGTCGTGAGGCAGCAGATGGCTGGCCTGTGCTCTCTGGAGGTTATGTAACCAGACACACCCCCTCTCATCCTGCACACACAACTAGTTTTGCTCTCTCTTACATGCTTTTTCTTGCCTTGCTGAGCTGCATGTGAGCAAAAAACCCTCCACACTCCACATGCAACATTAAGCAGAACTGCCATTTCAGCATTTGGTCAGCACACCTCCATGCTTTTAATGGAGAAATATAATGAATTGTTGACATTCAAAGCTAGAGCCACTGCCCCTTTGCCCTCATTGTCTGAGGTGCCCCTCTTGAACTTGAACCCCCCAGCCTCCCCACCCCCCGCTGAATGTGATTGGCTCCCTCGGTTCCCTATCAGCACCACTGGATCAGAGCGTTGTCAATCACTGCCACTGATTCGCTGCCCATCATTGGCAATGTAACGTTTTTTACCAAGCCAGAGAAGCTACTGGAATCTGAATCTGTCAATCGCTGGCAGTGATGTGTTCTTCAAATGACTCGACCACAGACAACATCTCTGTTCATATGGTACATTAACACTCACTAATATATACTTTCGTGTGACTGATCAAGTTATTATATGTAGGTAGTATGAGTAACAAAAAGTGTTCCCGATTTTACACCAATAATAATTCTAAAACTGACACTTCAACTCAACCTTTAAATGTCAACTTTTACAAAAAGTAGTCACTAATGGTCTAAATACTATATGTCCAAATACATAATCTAAAACAAGTAATTGTTGAAAACAATGTTTACAGCAATTAGGGAATACATAGCCCTGTTTATATATTTATGCAGCCATGTAGCAAGGTGAAATCATTTTGCTTAATTTAGAGTAAATATTTATTAAACATTTAGTACCAAAAATCCACTTAAATAATATAAAATAAATATGATTGAACCTGACTAGTACCGGGGTTTGATCCCCTTTTGCATTCAGAAGTGCCTTAATTCTTCATGGCATAAATTCAGTAACGTGTTGGAAACATTTCTCAGAGAATTTGGTTCATTTTGATATGATTGCATCACGCAGTTGTTGCAGATTTGTCGCCTGCTCATCCATGATGTGACTCTCCCGCTCCACCACATCCCAAAGCTGCTCTATTGGGTTGAGATCTGGGGACTGTGGAGTACGGGTGGGCGATATAGCCTCAAAATTATATCACAATATTTCAAGAATGTTTCCAATAATGATATTTATGATGTAGAAAAAAAAACATGGAACAACGTTTTATTGGTGATTGCGGCTGAGAGGCAGCAGCATTTATTAGTGCAAACAAAATAAATGGCCTTTTCCATCCTTTTCCAATGAGCTACTGTCATCGATGACACACTACCCAATTTGAAGGGTACTTCTATTGTCATGGCTCCGGAGCAGGTTTTACTGGTGGGCCCTGTTTGAAATTGTGCAAATAGCACAAATATACAAATTAAACAATGTTTAAGTGTTTTCAGGTTTGTAGGTGTCCAGGCTTGGCCACTTAAAGAAATAATACATCCAATATAATGATACACATACCATTTCTTTCTCAACTGTTTACTTTCACTTAAGACATAACCAACCATTTTCTCGAGGATACTCGTAAAGACCAGTATTTTGACAATTTTGTATGTATTTGTCATTTCAAGAGCAAGAAGAGACCAAACTCAATTGGGTGCTTAATGGCTGTAGACACGGCTCTCTGCATGCACACAGTACGCACTGGACAGCGCATGGGTGCTGAATTAATCTTTTCAAATGCGCCGTTCAGGATTTAAATATTGCCTAAAAAATCCAAAGCAGTTTGACCAATAGCATGAATGTATTGCACATAATCGACCAATCGTGGGGCTGCGCGTGAGAAGGTGAGATCTATAGGGAATGATCAAAGTGATGTAAATATGTGCACGTTTGTTTGTTTGTTCGTTTGACTTAAAGCGTCGCTGCGCACCGATCAAAAAAGACAACAAATTAGTCACAAGAGCGATACAGTATTTACACAAGCGCGTAATTTATAGTTTATCCTCATCATACAGATCAACCCTGCAATTGTGTGTTTGTACATTGTTTTACACACCTACAGGCAATGGCGTGACGAACCCTCGTTCACTCCCATATATGGAAATTATATTACATGCACCTTTCTACTTCTGGTCAGGTAAACCTAAAAGCGGTTCCCTCCAGATCCATTAGTCGACTAGTAGTTCAGACGACCCGTAACTAGTCAGTTTTAACAGTACTTTTGTACTTCCGAAACCACTAATAGATGCCATATTTGACTTGAAGTGAGGGACTCAAGTTTTCTGAACCGTTGTGTACATGGATATTGTAGCATTTAAATCACAACCTTGAACTGATCTCTAAATGGGCCACGTCTATCATACGAGAGGACAAAAAACAACAACCCGAAATGAGGACGAAAACAACACATGACACCTACGTGCCTGTGCAGGAGTGTTTCGGCTTCAATACGTAATGCTTTGATCAGGGAAGTCGAGCTTTGATCCGTCACTTTCGGCTGGTGTCTGACAGTTGTTTGTACGGCGTGTGGGACGGATCTGCGGTTCTCCTTTTGTTCTCGGATGCAGGTCAGAGTAAACAAGTAAACAAATAGACAATATTAACACTGTAACAGCGCTAGCTCCATCCCGACGGAGGCCAGGAGGAAGACATCGCCGAGCGCAGCAATTACTCTGGAGAAAGTGTGGTGGGCGAATCGATATGTTTCTCAGTGAAAGTGCTGAGACATCTTTTCAAGCCTGTCCTGCTCCACAGCCTCAGGCGCTGCTGTGTTTCCTCTGGCTCTAACGAAGGCTGCGGTCCCGGCGTAAACCCTCAAGGCTGGGGGTTGAAGGGGGCCCGTGATCAGAGGGTTTGGGGACAGTTGGGACAGGCTGATGGGTGTTGTAATTGGCCTCTCGGTGCGGTTGAAATGGAGGAGGGTGAGAATGGGGTCTCAGGGGACCAATGGAGAACAGGCTAACTGGCAGGTGGCTGCTGGGGAAGGTCACAAAAGGTCAACTTGCTTTCCATGGGTGGCTGAATAAAAAAAAAAGATGTTTTGTATTTTTGCATCATCTAAAACCTTGGTTTGGTGGATCAGGCAGTGTGTCCGTGTGCTCTTGCTGATTAGCTCGGTAGGAGACTCTTGTTAGTGGAGTTTACATACTTTGGCAGATGAGAAGGAAGTAGGTGACTTTGTTTCTGAACACGAACAAAGATTTTTAACTCAAACCGTTGCAGTCTGTCGGTCTTATAATGGAAGTGGATGGGAATCACGCACAAACAAAACCCAAATGAAACCCTGTGGCTCGTGACAATTCATTGATCTGCAAAGACACGAAACGATCTGTCTGAGCAAGAAACTGAACAGTATTTATATAATGTTTTAACCTCTGATTCACTGCAATATCTGATGTCCTGAGTGCAATCGCGTCATCTTATTTCTCTACAGCGGATCGCAGACTTATAAGTGCATTACCAACACCTATCTCTCAACTGGACCACTGACACTCCTGACTGAGATTGCAGATAGAGTCTCGACGGAAAATATACGTTTTTGTATTCTTTTAGCAAAAAAACTAAAACTATTCTAGGTCATTGAAGAATCACTGGTTACATTTTATTGTAGGGCATCTGGACCTACTAGTATTTGTTTTCTGGGGGTTGATTTTGGCTGGTTTGGGAGTCAGAGTCTGATTTACTGTTTCCTGCTCATACACACTCGTCTCGTCCAGCCTGTCTGCTCTCTCTCTGGCCTTTGGGATTGTGTGTATGCTGTCATTCTCACAGGGATGAAATCTTTACATCGTACCGTCCGTGTGTGTCTGATCGAGAGAGACTGAGCTCATGTGACGCTGAGCGGTCAGGAAGAGCCGTCGGACGATGCTCTCTGTGAATGACTGCTGTATGAAGAGCTGAAGCCTGTCAGATACTGTATCAAACCGAAAAACAAACCACCACATATCGATCTGGTGACATTTATCGGAGTCAATCTGTCAAAACTGTGACTGGTTATTTTGCGATGCGGCTAATTATTTATTTTTAATAAAAAGGTCAAGAAAAATAAATATTTATTTGATATATTCTTAGAATTATTTTTTATTTAAATTTACGCTACTGTTTAACAGTTTGAGGTCATGAGACTTTTTTGTTTTGGAAATGAGGATGTTATTTTTAACGACATTAAATTGATCAAAGGGGGCAGTAAAGACATTTATAATGATTATTTTTTTAAACTTTATATTAGTAAAAAAAATCATCACAGTTCAAATAGAATTGCAGCACAGCTGTTTTCAACATTGATAATAAGTTAATTATTAGCAGCAAATCAGATTGATTTCTGAAGGATCATGTGACACTGAAGACTGGAGGAAAGATGCTGAAAATACAGCTTTGAGCACAGGAATAAATTACATTTGAACACAAATTCAAATAAAAAACACAATATTACTGATTTCACAGAATTTTTGGTCACATAAATGCAGGGTTTGTGAGCATAAAAAAACTTATTTAATTATTTAAGTTAAGAAATTATTTTGACATTGATCCTTAATAATGTATAACATTAAAGAATTACAGGAATGATCATGAAATTATTACGGTGTAATTTTGCATTACATTAATGATGATTTTGCAGGAAAATATATTTAATTTGTCATGCACTGTAAAAAAACTGTAAAAAAACCCTGATATTTAGTGACACAGACAATGACATGGTGTTATGTCAAGTTATCCAGTAAATTTCTGTTAATCCTTAAACGTACCTCAGTGAAGTGCATAATTCAAAACAGTTGTGACAATGCAAAAATACCTTGTGTTTAATTTTTGCAAACTAGAATTGGTCATTTCTTGTT
The DNA here is from genome assembly GCF_003368295.1 of Carassius auratus. Classification (NCBI taxonomy): domain Eukaryota; kingdom Metazoa; phylum Chordata; class Actinopteri; order Cypriniformes; family Cyprinidae; genus Carassius; species Carassius auratus. The sequence continues at coordinate 20,186,490 of NC_039292.1, read as the reverse complement.
ATTATGTTCGGGTCAGTCGGTCTGTTTCTCAGGTCCTCTCTCGCTGTGGTTTTAGCGGTGGTTTTCCGTCACACTCAGCTCTGTGAAGTCTGCTGCTGTGGACAGTGTGTTAGCTGAGATCTGAGGCTTCAGTGCAGCTGCTGTTCAATGTGTTTAACCCACCGTTTAATAAAGCTACTGAAGCCAGACCTGCTGTATATATCTCATTTATATTTGCTGTAGGATTTTGATGGTTCGGTTCCCTCCTTTTGGATTTCCTAACAATGTGAGCATGCTGTAGCTGGTTACTGGATCTCAATCCGCTTATTTAATTCCTGCGTTTCCACAGTGTATTGCTGTTGAAGTCGTGCGGTGGTATTTGGACGATGTTTTTGCTCTCAAACATGTTCATTCGCTGTCGGTGGAGGTTTTGGGGGGGGTTTCTGGGTTCCTCTGGGATTACAGAAACACGTCTTTCTCTGGTGTTGGGTGTGCGATTGAAAGCCCGAGGCTCCGCAAACCAAACACACACATTCTTGGGCTCCGTCTTTCACAGATCCAGCTGTACGCTTATGAAACATCATGAAATTTCATACGCTGAGACGTGCACCCAAATTGATGTTCTTGATTGCAGTAGACTAATGATGAGAAATTAATGTGATATGTTTCCCTCAGCAAAAAAAGATGTGCTTTTTATATTTTTATGGAATATGTGAAAAGTTGCACCGCATGACAGCTTCAGGCAGTTCAGCTCAGAGAAACCAAACGAAGATTAAATTATCATGTACTTTTTTTCTGAGCAAAAATGAGTAATGAAACCGTGTTTCTCTCATTCCTCATACTTTTCATACGTGTGTCTGTCTACCATCCATTTACTTTAAAAAAAAAAATTGCAGATTTTGATTTATTTTTAACTTTTTTATATATTTAATAATTTATTTGTGTAATGCATTTTTCTACAATATGTAAATGTATTTTTTTATGTTATTTTTCTATACAGTGTTGTACATTTTACAAAATATATATTTAAAATAATTTTACTAAACTATTTTTTATACAATTAAATTTGTATACATTTTACATTATACATTTCAATTCATATATAACTATTTTGTATAATGTAAATCATAAAAGCTAATTTTACGATTTAGAATCATTTAATTGTAGAATGCATTTTTTCTATAATATAAAAATGTAAATCAATTTCTTACATTTTAATATAATTAAATGTTTGTAGATGCTACATTTACATTTTAAATGATGTATCTTTGTACAATATTAAATACAAATCTTTTTTAATAACATTTCAATAAAAAATGTATAAATTTAGGGTTAAGTTAAATGTTATCGTACTTACATAATTTATAATAATTTCATTATATAAAATGTTTTGTATACTATTAAATATTTAAATTATATGTATATAAAAATTTAAATCTAAAAGAGTTTTATGGGTTGTTCTGACATTTGTTTCCCTTTTTTTATGTATGTGTCATATTCTCATGCATAGATGGGCCCTTGTACACTGGAGGAAAAATAATATTATAAAAAAAAATTATCTTCTCATTTTGTCATCTGCAAGGTGGAACATATAATCCAGATTTCTCCAAAAACCTTGACTGAGTTTCATGGCTAATTCCCGCCTAAAATCAGTCCTGCAGTGGTTTTGACAGCGGGGCCACATCCGTAAGCAGGCAGAGATAAATACGGCATGGTGTTTGTTTGAATTCATCTTACCATCTTATGATCCTGCCACTGGAAATGTGCTTTTAATGCATGACATAAAAAAAAAAAATAGCTTTGTAATTCCTGACGAAAACAAAGTCTTTGATCATTGTGAAAGAATATGGAGAGAAAAAAACACAGGATGATTTTGGTTCTGGTTTGAGGAAAGCATATCTAGAACTTGAGGCGAAAACTCAGCAGGAGCCAGACTTGGAGAAGAAAGGGCAAACAATACGCTTTGAAGTTAATGAATCGAAGGAGCAGTGCAAGAGAAATAGCAGCCGGAGTAAAAGGCTACGCTTAGGAATACAGTAGGAACCCACTTTTAGGGACTTCATTTTGATTTGCTTAATAACCGTAAAATTTGGCAATTGTATTCTGACAGTGAAACTGGAGAGCTTGAGAATTCAATGATGTCGATGAGTAGAAATAGAATAGAAACCTCACACCGGCGCTTTAATCCGAATCTGATTATCAGACGTGTCATAGCATTGAGCCTTAACATTGCTGGCACAGTCAGGGTTGAGTTAACATTGAAAATCATTTTTCCGCCAGATCTAAGTCATGTGGTGCGACCAATGAAGGCATGTGCGCAGCCGTGCTCAGGGATGTTATATTGTACAAAGAACCTCAGAAAACTGTATGAAATCCATTTGATTTTATCCCCTTCCCAATTATTTCCATTTGATTTTTTTTTTCTTCTGGATTCTGTTTTTAAGAGTTTAAATAGATTTTATAATCCAAAATCCAATTTTATATATATATAATTGAATTTGGATTATAAAATACAGTATCAATAGAGCCCATTTAAAGTGTGTTTTTATTTGTTAATTTATTCAGAAAATATATTTTAAAAAAATCTGGATTCTCGGTTTTAAAACGTTTAAAATCTTCAAAAATGCATTTGAACGTAGGTGAACGTAGAATGAAATTTGAACAAATAATTTCATTTTTTTTTTGTGGCAAATAAAGTGCTGCACAACAGATGTTTACTGTTTAAAATAAAACAAACAGATATGTGATATTCCTACAAAATAAGGCTTTTATAAACTCTTTTAATCGAACATTTACTTTAGTACTTCAAGTTAGACTTAAATTGAAGGTGAAGTTAAATAAAAGTTAAGTTGAAGTTTTATAAAACATTTTTTAGTTAATCTGATTTTAAGTAATGAAAATATTTTATGTAGAAAAATATTTAATAATTGTATTTTATTTCAAATGTTTTGTTTGAGTTAACGGTAATAACCCAGATACCATGCTGTGATTTGATTATGTGTACAGCACCACTTTTGGTTTATTTATCCACATTTTGCCAAATTCTGTGACATTCTGTAAATTGCATTTTTATGACTGGATTCATGATATTTGTATATCTGTAGAAATAGCTAAACAAAATAATAATAATAATAATAATACTTTGAACTTATGCGAAAACCCCTTTTATAATAGTCTAATGCTTTGAGAGAAAATATGCTATTAATTTTTATTTGATGGTTGCACCATGTGACATTTTTCTTTTCTTTATCTTTGCACTTTTTACTTGTCATTAACTCAAACAGCATGTGCTGTTTGTTGGTTTGTATTATTCCCACTGAAGAAATAAGGACTTTGAGGAGACTGAAACCGTTTTGGCAGATGAGAGACCCAAAGCCGGGTTCCTGATGTGAAGAGCACCTCCAGCGGTATCTGTTATCATGATCGTCCTCTTGGCCTCCGGCTCCTTTAGTGAGCTTGATGAAGGCAGATGCCTTATCACTGTAATCTGACCTAACCAATGAAGCTGATATCATCCCAGCAGTTTAAATCTACTACCAGATGACCAGACAAAATAAACTCAAAATATTAGGACTGGGAGTAAGTGATTGTGATAAAGGCCCCTTGGTCGGATTTTTAAATTATAATGGAAACCTGTTGTGAGAGAAGCACCAAACCACCAATTCCTCTGGCTGTTGTGAAGTCCTCTATTGAAAAGCAACCTGTCCTCCAACCAATACGCTTGTATAGGTCGTTTGTCCAAATCCCTGAAATACGACCCATCAGATCATATACTACAATTGCGCCCCATAGGCAAAAGGTCGTTTTCATATTAATGTTTTGTACTCTTTTATTTGCCCTCTGCTTTGCATTTCGTATAGCTCAGTTATTAGATTATTGCATTATACCTTGATATGTAATCATGCTATTGTGGGTTCGATCCCAGGCATGAACGTGCACGAAAATGTATATACTCAATAAATCATAATTTAGCATGATTTCTGTGAGGGTTAGGTTTAGGGGTGGGGTTAGGTGTGGTCATTTGAACGAATAAGCCACCTACAGTAGTAAAATATGTAGGAAATACTGTGAGATCGGTGTAAAACGGCCACACATTGCATTTAAATAAACGTGCGTTTTGATTGGTAATGACGTTATACGTCAATTCATGACGACAGACGCAACGCGATACTGTCATTATTTTTACGCCCGCTAGAGGGCGCTTAACTTTAAAACGTAAATATAGTTCGTAATAAGGTGCTTGCACAAACGACCTATATGGTTGTTTTTTGTTGGAGGACAGTCTCTTCAAAAGCGTTCTTCTGATAGACAAATCTTGTTTTTGGGTCCCACTTTATATTAAATGGCCTTAATTGCTATGTACTTACATTTAAAGTAATCATTTGGTACATTGCACTTATTGTATACATAATTGTACTTATATTTTAAAAATACTTGCATGTAATTACATCTGTAATTACATTTATAATTACACTGTACATTTATGTAATTACATAGTAGTGAAGGCCACTTAACATAAAGCGGGACCTATTTTTGTAAAATAACCTGTAAAAAAGCTAGAGATAAAGGTTTTGTAAAACTATTATTCATGGTTAAGCATTTCTATTGGACTGTACATAGAAACAAATATTCTGTACAGCATCACCAATGATCTGAATCACGGGCAAATGACTCTGAGTCGTTTCTTCTTAAATTTCAAAAAGACTCAAAAACTTGTTTGAATGATTCCAACAAATCCTTTTCTGAATGAACTCACTGAAACAAAATTAATATGTGGCAATTTTTTACATAAAGAGCAGGTCATGTTTTTTTTTTTTTTAAGTGTCCTAATATTTCTATGGAGTCCCCTATAGCAGGTTAAAATGCATCTAAGGTCAGAAAACACTGTAAAATTCCCAGAATATACATTTATACATAGAGTGATTTGTCCATGATTTCAAAACGGTTCACTCAATTCAGTTCTGAGTGAAATAAACCCCTCCCTTCCACAAGCGTACTCTGCTCTGATTGGTCAGCTGGCCAAGCCTGTTGTGATTGGCACAAAGAGGAGCACGTGAGCAAGTTAGCGAGTTAGCAAGCACTATCATCTGTGTTGCCATGTCTCCGGTTGTTTTTGATGTTGCTGGTTGTAGAGACGCCAATAACATCATATTTAAGCACTGGAATGCAAATTTACCAGGGGAACCCTGACTGAAATCATATGTTGTATACCCCAGAATGTGATTTTTAAAGGGGGACCACCTTCAAAACATGATTAAACTAGTTTTGAGTAGCAATTGTTTAGGTATTGTTGTGACAACCTCACAACCCTACCATGCAACTTAAAACAATAATATAGTGCTCCAATCAAAATCAGTTCTTAAAATAACACAAAAACATTTTGTTTAACACTTATGCAAGCAAATCGTGCCCACAGCTAAAGTTTAGCTGCTAAATTGTAAACACTTAACAAACAATACAGTTTGAAAAACAAAATTATGTCTACTGTAATGTCTGAAGACAAAAGACGTTCAGTGTCATGGGAGGGAGTGTCTACATGAATATTTAAATCTCCAAGTATTATAATGTTAACAGAAATTGTGCAGAGTGTTGTAAATGGATCGTGCATCATTGATAAGAAACTGAGTTTTGTTTAGGGGGGCGATAGATGTGACGTATTGTCATGGGGAAAGGGGATTTTAAATGCTGTGAATATAATGTGGTCGCCGCAGAAGTCCAAGTTCTTTGATAACTGCAATGCACGTTGGAATGGTGCGGTTGTTGAGAGTCAGCCACTTTGGAAAGTAAGGCTACGTTCACACTGCAGGCTGAAATGACCCAATTCCGATTTTTTCAAATGTGACCCAGGCCACTTGGGTATGTGGTCCTGAATCAGATATGTATCCGATCTTTTGAAATGCGACCTCCGTCTGAACGGCCAGGCCACATGTATCCGACCTGTACGTCATTGATACGCTACAAACGTCATAATTCTGCGTTGAAGTAGGTGGGAACGAGAAGATAAACCACAACCATGGCGGACGATGCTGCTGAGACCAGTCAATGGAAGGGAAGGGAGGTCACAGATTTAATTAATATTTGGGGTGACCGCTCTATTCAGGCCAAACTCGAGGGCTCTTATCGGAACCGGGCAGTTTGAGAAAACATTTCCAGCGAAATGGCCGAGCGTGGTTACAGACGATCCTGGCACCAATGCCAGCGAAAAATAAAAAGCCTCAGAGCCAAATACAAACTTCCATATTTAACGTTAGCTACTTCCGCAAACAACGAGTGACGTCGTTCACCGTTGAGTACACTTCTGCGCATGCAGGTCACTTCTGAGTCATTTCACATTCACACAGGAGATCACAAAATGTCGCATTTAATTGGAAATGTGAACGGCCTTGCAAAAAAAATCTAATTTTTTCAAAAAATCGGAATTGAGCATTAAGCCCTGCAGTCTGAACGTAGCCTAATACTTGAGCTTCATGCCGATCGCCAAAAATCTTGCAGTAGCAATGCTAAATGAATATCCAGGTGTTCTCCCACTGATAGCAAAAATTGACCAACAATCAACTGATGTTGGAGGGGATAACAGTAGGTGAGTAGACAGTCTTCAATGGGAAACAATACATGCAAAAAACGGTTAAAAATACATAAAACTATTAAAACAAAGAAATTGTTACAGCGGAGAAGTGGCGAATTAAGAATGCCAGCTTCATTTACAGCCGATCCAGCCAACCACAACTAAGATAGACCTACATATAACTCTATACATAAAGCATGTATCTTGGGTTTTATGTAGAAATATCTGCGTATGGTGAATGAAACTAAGTTTGTTTGAAACCAACAAAATGTTTGTTGAACTTGAAGATTCCAGCAGCAACAGCTTCACATTTAATATATTAAATGCAAGAAACATGGCAAAAATGTGACAATTTTAATGTAAAACACAGCTTAACACCTGCTCAGTCGTACCACACAACATCTAACTAGTGCTGATTAGCATTATTTGTTTTCCATTTCACACAAAGTCGAACTTTTACTGCGTAAAATATAACACATAAACCAAAAAGCCTTCATCAGCATTCATTTCACCCCATTACCGTTCCCTGTTTCCCCCTCCGCATTCAAAACCCCTTGATATGTCAGCTATTACCAGGCTAATTTGAGAATGCTAGATCGTGAATGTGAGAGAGGCCTAGCATTCAATGGTGCTTTCAAACGAGTAAATCGCTCCACTGCAGCATCTCGCGGTTCCCTCAGTCAGCCTGGAAAGCGGAGCTTTGCCTTGCTCTAGGAAGAGCGATTTAGGATGAAACATTGGAAATTAAGCATGTGTAATCCATCATGCCAAGTGAAGTATTAAAAGATTCATTAGGCAGTTAATCAGTGGAGTCCTGACGGATGAGCCCAGGGGTGCTCTAGGTCACTGGGGGGTCTTTATTGTGTTGGCTTTCCTCTTGAGTGCAATCTGATCGGTTGACCTTGTCTAGCAAAATGAAGAGCAATGAAAGGGCATTACTATGCTACTTACTTAACTCTTACTGTTGTTAGACTTCAATGTGCTACTACACACATGAATGATACCAATGATACAAATCATGTGGCTCATTTACGAGAGTTACTGTGCTGTTACTTTTCTAAGCAATCACACTTTGCGATTTTGTTTCTTCTTTTTTTCTTTTTTGCATGGTGGACAATAAACTGGTGAATTACTTGCATTAGAGAAGGGACCAGAATATCATTGTGTCTTGTGGGGTGGGCTTATTTAACTGTAAGGAACCAAGTCGCAGATGCAAAATATAAAACAAAATATATAATTGCGAGAAACAATAGATGCAATTGTGAAAAACAAAGTTGCAGTTGCGCGAACCAAAAGTCACAATTGCAGGAAACATAAGTAATAGCAAGAAATGAAGTAGCAATTATGGGAATTATGTTTTTTTTTTGTCTAAAAACAATGTTGCACTTGGCGAGACTTGAAATTTAAATTATGTGACAAAGTTTGAATAACAAACAATGTCACAGCTGTGACATATAGTTGCAATTATGCGAAATAAACATGCAACAGCAAGAATTACATTTCAGTGCATGAGATATAAAGTTGCAGATACAAGAAACAGTTGCGGTTCTGAGAAACAAAGTTGCAATTCCGCAATAAATTCTCGACTGCTAGTCTTATAGCCACACTTGCAAGACTTTAAGATTTAATTATGTGACAAAGTCACAGTGACAAAATATAAATTCACAACTATGATATATATATATATATCGTAGTTGTGAATTTATATATATATATATATATATATATATACACACACACAGTAGCAGTTTATTTCATTTTAACAATTGAAGGGTTCAAACAGGCTAATATCACCCTGAGATATCACTATGATTCCCACTTGTTCTGTATCAACACATCTGCTGATAAAATGCATTTTCCTTTGATTGTTTTATGTTGGTTGTGAGTGCTAGCAAGATTAAATTTAGATATATATATAAGATTACTGAGAGCCACTTCAGATTATTATATGCAACTGTCTCGCAGTCTTTTATGGGTTTCTCTCTCTCTCTCTCTCTCTCTCACACACACACACACACACACACACACACACACACACACTATTAGTTCTGCCGATTCTCAGGTCTTGATGAACCCAATTTTTCTCCTCTTAAAAGTCTTTCAGAAGCATACTGTACACCTCATAAGAAGAAAGACGCATCGAGAGAGTGTGTGCTAATTCACTGATGAGACGGGGCATGTTTCGCAAGACCTTTTGGGAAATCACATCCAAACTCCACAGGCAAGAACTGGCAAGCCTGGGGGCAAAGGCACAATCTGATTTCACTGAGAGCTCACGTTGCCAGTTCTCTCTCAAATAAACCTCTATGGGAGCCAACAGCGATGATGGTGATGATGACGATTATGGTGGGGAGAGTGAGTTTGGCAATGTGCTTTGTCAGGGAAAGTTAACCTGCTAAGTGAAGCACAACTAACATGTAAGGGATGTTGGTAGTGTTAGACAGAAATATTGTCTGACTAATAGGAATGCATCAATCCGATACTCAAGATCGGCATCGGCTCCGATACTGGCATTTTCAGACGATACCGATCCAAATCCAATATTGTGCGTATACTATTGTGTTATTGTTGAGCCCCACGAAAAGCACAAAAACATTATAACCAGTTAAGCCAGTTCACCAAATCGGACCGAATCATTTGAAATGTTTCACGTCTCCAGTAAGCATAAATTATTAACTTTTTTTAACGTGGCTGTGACTCCCTCCGAGTCGAAATAAACCAATATATCCCGGAGTAATTCATTTACTCAAACATTACACTGACTGAACTGCTGTGAAGGGAGTACTGAAGATGAACACGAGCAGAGCAGCATGTGTTGTGCTAACTTTTGCTTGCGCACTGTGACTCTGTGTTGTTTCAAGCTCTTCATTCTGCACACAGGATGCGAATAAGTGCTCTGTGCTTCTCTATACTGGCGCCTTTAGTATAATAATACTTTCCTGCACAATCAAAGATTATTAATACTTTCTTATTCTGTCCTATCTTATCACATGTTGCTGCCTTTATTACTGTGCAATACTGTTAAAAGAAACTTATTCTAGATGTCTATATAAATGTATATACTTGTTTTTCATTAATATATTTTACAACACAATATAAAGAGCCATTCACTTTTATATGCACATAAAATATTTCACGAGATTTTATAACATTTTTGTGCACCCTTGATTTTTCTAGAGCATCTTTTGCTGCTGAACTAACCTAGTTTAAAATAGTATTTTTTTGTCATAGATTGTGATTATATATGTTTTCATTTGTTATTTTTCATTCAAATGAGGTTGTCTATATGTAGTAGATTGTGTTTAATTGTATTATTGTATTATTGGTATGTGTTTTAAGTATTAAGCAGTGTGCTCAAACCCAGACAAAGTTAACAGATACTAAGAATATTGTATTAATTTAATCGTTTTTTTTTTTTAACTGTCCCTATCATGCCATTTTAAATATTGTCTTTCATGCAGACTGTAATGTAGCTGTTTGTGAATGTAAACTATCTGCAAATTTGTGAAGCCAACGATGCATGGCAAATAAAGTTACTCTATTTCTCTCTCAAAAAAGAAAAGAAAAAAAGAATCAATTTTGAATCACCTAAACGTAGTTTGCTCAGTACCCAGTTTATTTGGATCAAATTGCTCCTCTGAAATTCGACTTAAAAGTATGATTAATAATTGATGTTCAAGCAATTGTTAAAAATACACTTAATTCACTATAAAATAGGTGCCTGATGCTCAACTAATGCTACACCTTTGCTTGGCATTCTGATACAGTTCCCACACGTGCACCTAATAAATTATAACAATGACTGTGCTATTACGTCTTATAACTACCACAAACTAAGTTGACACTTACCACCGAGAAACCTACTGGAGGGATAGTCTCTCACAAACACTGGTGGATTTCACAATGTGTCTGTCTCTATATATTCACTCCTGACTCACATATTTACATTTGCATTCCAGAGCTTTTCATATCTGCTTCTAATTGTGTAAATTTATTCACTGTCATTTTGGCCACTGGACAAACAGTTATGCTTTCAGATTTAAACTGAGCTCAATACATAATATGTGTCCAAACATAATTATATTTTATCCCATGTTCCCATATGTCTGGACAAACATGACCAGAGACTGTGTGTTTCAAAGCCTGAATTAATCTATGAATATCTCTGTTTGTTAACGTGGGCAGGATTGTTTATCCAAATCCTAATTTGTTTGGAAAACTCAATATTTACAACATTATAACCTCTTGTTTGATAAGTACAAACACCGTTCAGATTTGATCATATTGTCATCTAGGTTGTTCCTTTTGTAGATACCTGGTCCAAGATAAGTGACAACCTCTAAATGTAATTCCTTTACAGATTTGTAGGGCAGCGCTGCTGGATTCATTTAAAGAAAAACAATGTTTGTCTTGTAAAAACTGGCGGTGTCTTTAAAACAACTTTCCTTTTAGATGATATCATCATGAGTAGTCAATTGTCAGATCACTAATTTAGTCTTTGGTCAGTTGCTGGAGAGCATTTTATTCCTCTGCTGCTACTTTGATCAGGACTTGGCTCCCAGGGACCGACTGGAGGTTCTGGCAGCTGGTATTTTTTTACCCTAGAGGAAGTGCGTCCAATGTGGTCCACTTTGCAGGTTATTCTGGCCTAGAATCACCCACTTAGACAGGAAGAGACTGCCCAAATGACATAAAAAGTGACCCATCATTAGTCATTTTAGGTGTGTTTACATGCAATATTACCTCAATAATAGACCTTAATAATCTGTACTACAAATTAAACTCAAAATATCTTTCAGATCTGATGCTACTATCCTTGTAAACTTGGACACATCTGGTGAATATTTTATCTTCAAAAAGTGCTTAGTGTATCGTTCCCAACTGTATTTTGATACAGACTGGTGCATCCACTAAAACTATTGTAAAAGGTTAATATGGGTTTCAAGGTCAGGGAATCTTTATGACCAGTAGCTAGGTCAGGGAATCTTTATGAATAGTAACTTTATGAGTGTAAAATGCAGCATTGTTATTCGGTGTGAAATTTTTCATCCTTAACATGAATTAGCAAAGCTTCTGGATCTTCTTTTTATGTACTGCTGAAGCGAGGAATCTTAATCTTTTATAATTCCCACTGTCACTGGTATTAACTCTAAAAAAGCTCTGATCTCTCCACAGAGGCATGAATTAAATTAGACTTTTCATTAGTAAGGAAGGGTAGCGATAATACAAGGAAATAATTTAAGTCAATAATTGAGAAAAAATAATGTAATATAGGGTATACATAATACCAAATTTCCAAAATACCAAAGAAAATGATACGTGAAATTATAGACTGAAAAATACAGATAAGATTGGAGTGCCGTTTCATGTTGACTTGGCTATATAGATGCGTACTGCATCTGTACATACACTTCCAGGAAATTCTTACTGTTGGAGTTTAGCAAATATTTTGTTTCCAAGGTTTTTCTTCTTTCTTGGTGATAAAGATACAAATTTGGAAACAGTCCCACAGCACAGTTGCCGTCTTCTGTGGGTCTGGCTCCAGGTGGGAGTGGGTTTGAGATGATAATAAAAGTAGGAAATCTGTTTTCGCCCATCCATGCAGAGCACTTTCTTCCTGGGCTGCTGCTCGGGTCAGGGTTTGGCTCACAGGGACTGACTGGAGGTTCTGGCAGCTGGTATATGCACCCCTGGGGAAGTGTACCACTCTTGGACTCCAGTCACTTATGGGAACAGGGTATTCCTGGAAGCCTTCACACTGACTTGAAGAAAACCTGTTTCCAATCATACACTGATCTCAAGAGTTTTCTGCCCGCTCACGTACTAGTGCACTTTTATGCTGATTATGAACCAAATCATTTTCAAATCCTGATTGCCTAAATGTAACCATAAAAAACAATTAAAAAAAATAATTGAAGCAATTATGCCTGACTTTATTGTATTACTTTAGGAGTCACTAGCAATTGCAACAGTTAAATTGAGTCAAGAAGTGCAATGTTGAAATATTTGACATTTGCTATGTGATGCTGTGTGTTTGCTCATCTGCCTATAATTCATTTTTATATGCAAAATTTGAAAGGATGTCCTGCACGAAGAGCGCTGTCCAAGGTGCTGAAAATGAGGAAGTTCAACCTGCCACAGGAGCTGCTGAAACATCACTGAGTCTGTCCTGTGGTCATTTATAACTTTCTGGCTTTGGTTTAGCTACCAAATCACACATCAAGATAATACAACGCACAGTCAGGTCTGCTGAGAGGATTACTGGCTACCCCTGCCCAACCACCTCCAGACTGAGCAATAAAGCTCTTTCTGTTGTCTTCTGACTTCTGAAAATAGTTACAAATTGCCATCAGATTGGATTTACAGCAAATAGTGTAATACATTTGGTTTGTAATTTGGGAACTTTGTAGTTGTTTTTGTAAATTGGTGACTAATTCATATGAATTTTTATGCTTTGTTTTGTAGAAAACCATCAGTGAGGTGTAAGCAGATTATACGATAATTGGAATGAAATTGTACGAATTCATACATATTCAACATGCGAATGATGTTTTTAATTTGGTCATTGGAAGAAATGGTTTGAAATGATGTATGTGGATGAGTAAATAATGACAACTTTTTTTTTGGGGGGGGGGGGTGAACTTTCCTTTTCAGAGAGTAAAGCAGCAGACAACGTTTGGTCTTTACAAGAACGGGGTTTGAAATTACAGAAACATGCAATTTTAAGAACCTTAATTTTTGGATGAACTATCGATTTCAGAGAGTAAAGCAGCAGACATGAAATCAAATCTGACCCCATTTACTGAGCACTAAAATGGTTCAGTGTTTTCAGCAGGAATTATTTGTAGGAGAAGTTAAAGTTTATGACCTCTTGGTTGACCTGACTCGAGGCCAACTAGCTAAAACACCTCCTTTCCCAACCCCATGCACTTATGTTGGTTTAATCTCTCTCTGGCTCTATTCCCATCGTACTAATCCTGCCTTTTCTCTCTTGCAAATGTCAGTCCGTATCTCTCACTGTTCATCTGTTCCCTGGACAATGCCTATCTCCTCTGCTTGCATGCGTTCAGTGGCAGGGCAGATACTAATGAGGCTGCCCAAGAGAAGCATAAGAGAATAGATCTGTCTCCTTATTCTTTTCCTTTGACAGCCTTTGTGTGTTCAGGCCTCAAGGCCGGATCTGACATAAACCCACTCAGCGGTTCTCCAGCGAACTGTATGTCTTAGGGACTTTATCTTACACCTGCTGTCTGTGGGTTGTTACTATCAAACTCCACCTGGAAAACCTGTTTTTTTTTTTTTTTTAGGATAGTTCAAAAATTTTAATTCTGACTTAATTTACTCACCCTCAACTTGGATCGTAAACTAATAAGATTCTATTTCTTCTGCAGACAATGGAAGTCAATGGGATACAAAAATGACAAGCTCTGAAAAGGACATACTAAAGGTAGTGCACACATCAGTCACTTCAAACCCCATTGGTTCTTGTGTGTCATGCGACAAAACATCACAACACAATGCACCAGTGAGTTTTGATGTCATTGTTGTGATGCAATATTTGATTTGGACTCTATATACACTAGGGGTGTAACGGTACACAAAAATCACGGTTCGGTACGTACCTCGGTTTTAAAGTCACGGTTCGGTTCATTTTCGGTACAGTAAGGGAAAGAAATTCAAACATTAAATTGCAGGTTGTTTATTACTTTAAACTTTTTTAACAATTTGTTTGTCTTTTTTAACACTTTAATAATATATATATAATAATAAAAAATGAATAAGAAATAAAATAATGCTGCAAAGTTCTCCACTGAATAAAATACTCTGTCTCAAACCAATATCATATAATAAAATATAATTAAAAATAAAAATAAATAACTATGATTACAGTGCAGCATTACCAATCCCAGCTTGTAGGCCTGCTCATATTTAAAAATATATATATAACTTTTCCAAAATGTAAAGTGCAGCAACAACAGTTTCAGTTTTTAGACCTGCTCTGATTTCGTTATTGGGTTGGCCAGATCGCAATTAAGAGCAAAGGTCTGGTTAAATGCCGACAGGAGCTGCGTTTGAATTACGGTCGTTTTTTTCTTAGTTGTAGTGTTGTGCTCACACTCGCGTGATGCCTTTTGAAAAATTTAAAATCAGCTGCAGGGCGGGATTTGTGATGAATATGTTCATGTGGAAACACGAAAATGTTACTATGTTCCGCACACAAAATATTGCATTCGGTCATTCGGTACATACGTGCACCGTACCGAAAGCCCTGTACCGAAACGGTCCAGTACGAATACACGTACCGTTGCACCCCTAATATACACGAGTTGATCGATGATTAGTTTTGATTTAAGAGTAACTAACCACTTAAATTTAGCTCTGTTTAGTCTTCAGAAAACTACCGATGCTGTATTGGACCCAGATTTTCATTGTGTAGAAAAAACAGCTGAAACATTCAATCTTCTTTTGTGTTCTGCAACAACAACAACAACAACAACAAAAATCATGCAGGTTTAGAAAGACATGGGTGAGAAAATGATGTAAATACGTCACATTACAAAAGTAAAATGGGTTTTGTGTTGACTTTCATTCATGTAAAGACACTTTTTTGCACATACCACTGGCTCACACACGGCTCTAACCCTAGGGCAGTTATTTGTCTTTGTCCATCATCTCCCGGTGGAAAGAGTGCAGTTTACGTGGATTATATCTCTGAAACTAGGTTACAATGGATACTGTGTGCATGGCCTGATTCAGTTGTGGCAGCCTCTGTAAATGAAATGACCTCTACAAAGAGAATACTTTACTTGCATAGCATGACAAAAAAGTCGTATTCCCTACTACAATGGATCATTTTGGAATGTTCTAATGTAGATTCTTCCGGGGAAATTTTTTTTACAAAACACAAGTGCCAAGTTGTTAGAAATGCAGTCTTTGGACATAATACATAATTTTCAACAACAAATTGATTTAATAATTCAGTCGTTTCAGAGTAAAAAGTAGGATGTATTTCTCGAGCACAACTGAATACACTTTATTTTTAAATAATTTTACAAGACTATATCTATAATATATATATCTGTATGATGTGAGGTGACATACAGCCAAGTATGGTGACCCATACTTGGAATTCGTGCTCTGCAATTAACCCATCCAAAGTGCACACACACACACACACACACCTTGAACACACACCCGGAGCAATGGGCAGCCATTTATGCAGGGTCAGTGCTTTATTACTGCATTTGTTCATTTACTAGAGTGATTCTTGAATTAGAGATGCTAGCTGCTCGGCGGTAAGCGGCCGATCTGACTCATTGGTGGTAAATCACAGGAAGTGACAGCGCTTGAGTCCAATTCTCCTGGTCCACAGGTGTAAGCTCTTAGCTCTGAGTGGATGGAGGACTCCAGTCTGAAAATGTCTTCCGCTGCCTCTCTTGGGTCCAACACAAAGTCTGTTTTCCCTGGTCTCACATCTGTCTGGTGGGACTTCTAGAGGCAAGCGGGAACAGGTATGCGAGAAAGCGAACAAATTATCACGCAGAGGTCCCATGATGCTCACCTTCGTCTCTGAACACTTGCCTGTGTATTGGACAGAGTTGGAGTATTTTCTAACGAGTTGTGGATAAGCTATCGATAAAAGCTTCATGAGACGTAGTCAAGTTGTTCAGGATGGTTGGATTGCAGCTCAATAGTGCTGATTTTGGTTCCTCGCTGTGTTCAGAATGAACATTCAGAGATGTGGGCAGGACTTGCATCCATTTATTATTCACTGGCAGTAATATATGTTTGTAGACATATATACATTTTTAAGGTCCTAGGCTCTTTGCGGCCATTAACCTTTAACTGGTCTATTTAATAGATTTTTGTAAGGCTTCTGTAACCCAAAAATGAAGATGGTGTTTTTATCTTTTATTGGATATACTTTTTCTTTCTCTTTCAAGAATTTTGAAAGACTGATCATACATGTATAAAGCAAAAGTCTACAATATATAACATACAATCTAAACTAAACTTCTTTATCCTCAATAAATGTTATTAAATGTTTGAAGTTTTTCCAAAAGTAGAACAATTAAAGAAAATAAAAAAAAAGACACTGAGGTCACAAATTAAAAATGTTTTAAAAAAAAGTTGTATTATTTAGTATAGAGCAGTTCCTTTGTTTGAATCAAATTGAGGCCATTTTTTTGCATCCAAACTAAACTGTCTGGTGAGGGGCACTTAATGATTAATTATTCATCAAGTTACACAAATGTACCCTGATCTCAACCCTAAATCTAATAGTTGTAAGTGAGGTGAAAAACATTTTAATTTGATCTTGCTTGTACAAGTCTTTTAGCTCGTTGGTCGACTTGTCTTTCATTGGACTTGTACCCATCGCAAGTGTTGCTTTACCGGGTGAGCTACCGAGTAAGTTTACAGTTTTATATTAGTTTGTGTTTTGAGGTCATATAACAGTGTTTGCCATGAAATCACATAAAATAAGTCTTTATTAATTGATAATCTGCTCCTGTAATTATAATTTGTGTGGAAAGGAATAAATGTTGTTGGTGTTTTACTGCCTCTAGTGTTTATTTACTTGACATCATTTTTTAGTTCAGTCTTAACAGTCAAATATTTTGTATACAGTTAAGTACAATATTTCAGACTTGTGTGTGAATTGGATTATTTTGTAAATAGACCTTTTACTAGAGGACCTTGTGTTTTCTCTCTTACTTTTTGTGCCTCTATAAATGCTAGTCCAGTGTTTCAGATGAAGCTGTTAGCTGAAATTTTGCACCAAAGCAGCCGAACACCCTCAGCGAGGCTTAGAAAATGTCACCGTTTGTGCACCTTGGCAACAGAAGTCAAGACAAACAAGCAAACTCTTTCACCTGTGCGCTTAGCATGCCAGCTAAACGCCATTAATTGTTAGCGTTTAACTAATCCTCTTCTCCGGTTCGCCTAAGCTGTTATGTCACAGTTCTTGGATGTCCTCCTGCACACACACATTTTGCCAAGTGCCTTATGATGTCAAAACAGCACAATAGCTTGAACTCCTTTAGGTTTTATCCAATCTGAGGCCGATTATGATCTAATAATGTTATGTTTGAAGCAGTCTTTCCTTTGAAGCAGTGTACATGCTAACATTATTGTGTCTGTGTGATCTGAGCTGTACTTTGTTCTCAGGATTTACAGAGAGTCCAGAAGCTACTGACTCGTACTGTGGATGAATGAGATTTGTAGCTCTTGGCGTCAGTCCACTGTGGAGGGACGTTTCATTGTGATGCATCCCAGAGCATTTACATTGATCCTTATTATTGAACCACACTTCATCTTAAAGAAATACCTCACAATTTAAACGTGTGACGCTCGACACTCATGCACACATAATTTGAGTTTGTAAGAGATTCAGTGTGAACTGAAGGGTTTATTTATTTATTTTATTTTTTATTTTTTATAGTTTTGTCATAATTGGTCTGTCTTCTCTCATGTAGTCAGTAAGGCTGATTTTTTTTTTTTTTTACTATTGTACCCATTATACAATAAAAAATTTTTTTGTAAATATTCAGTATATCAAAAATATTAATAAATGTATATAAAAACAAAGTATATGATAATATTTACTTTAAATCCAAAATGAACACTTGTCAAACTTTAGTAAAAAAATACATTTGCAGTTGCCATTTGTGACCTTTTTATTGCCGCGTTTCCACCGAAATTACCCGGAACATTTGTACCAGGAATTTTTTTCCGACAGTGGAAAAGGGACTAATGACAGCTTCGGGGGTGCGCCTATGGGGGCTGATTGCTCTCACTACGAGAAGAACAGTATTGCAGAGTTGTTGTTTTTTAATGACTTTATTTTGATTTTATTTAGAACCATTTACCAGTTTCCAATCTTATTTTGTTCCGAATGATCATATCACAGGTTTTTTTTGGTATTTTTTACTTTTACTTTGAATCCTTACAAAGTGATTATTGTGAATACTCAACAAAGGCTGTTTGTGTTCTTGAGTACTGGATCATAATGGACAAGTTGGGACACATCAGATAGCCAGCGGTGTTAAGGGCCCATTTGTCTTCTAACCCCGTAACAGAGAGTCACTCTGGGTAAAAGCCAACTGGCACACATGGACCGATTCGCTGGACTTTGGTGTGATGTGTTAGCATGAGAGACAAGATGCTGCCACGGCTCTCAGTGCTGCTCTCTGGAGAAATGGGCTCCTGTCTTTCACTTTCTTATGAATGGGGCCATTTCTGATGTATATGGATATTCCTGGGTGGTTTTGTTACCCTGTACTTACCCTGCCTTACTGAACAGAACAAATCAGCTTGAGAAAACCAAACAAATCTAGAGCGCTGAATGACTGGCTGTTTGTTAATGTTCTGACCAGATGATTGTAATTCGAGACCGTACGTAGCAATCAAAGTCTCTGTTGTTTTGGCTTCTTTCCCATATCACTGAAGTTAAAATACACGCCGAATTCCAAAATAAATGTCATTAAGCATTCCATTTAAGCAAGTCATTTGGTTATTAATGTTATTTATTTTCAACGCAGGAAATTAAATAGTCTATGAAGATAGAACATGATAAACGGATATAAAAAGAATCTAAACCTACTCTGAGAGAGAATGGGTGGTGGAAAAGAAACTATTAACTGGCTTTATTATGCTAGGTATTGCATTAAGAAAATGTTTCTTTTTTTTACGTAAAGATGTTACTACTAGAATCTGCTGTATGCTTTGATTCACTTAAAATAACTCACAAGAGTAATACGTTCAGCAATTGAATTTCTGACTCCCTTGATTCACTGCGCTTAAGAAAATCGGACCCGTACCAGGGTTATTATCGTTAACTAAAACTAAAACCATAAAAGAAAAAAAAAAATTCTTAAAATAAACATTAAACGAAAAAAAGATACAATTTTAGTTCAGCTAGTTGTCAAGACATTTCTTATTTTCTTTTAGGTTAAGGTGAAGTTAAAAAATAACTCAAACTTAATCAATTAAAAATATAATATATATATATATATATATATATATATATATATATATATATATATATATATATATATATATATAAAAGATAACATTTTATATATATATATATATATATATATATATATATATATATATATATATATATATATATATATATAAAAGATAACATTTTATATATATACATATATAAAATATATAAAATATATATATATATATATATATATATATATATATATATATATATATATATATATATATATATATATATATAAATAAAATGTTAAATTTCAAAATGTTATCTTTTTTTTTTTTATATCCCCTTTTGTGGAGAGAAGTTTAAATTGCTGAACCATAATATTCTTCCAGTCGTTAATATTACCTTTAAAAAAGCAACTGGTAAAACAAAACAAACTTCTTAAACTGTTGAAATTCATATTTCTAGTTTACACAAAAGTGTTGTGATCATGGCAGTTTCAGGAGGGACACATACAGTATGCTTTGGTAATTTAGATTTTAATTTAATTTAACATTTACATTGATACAACTTTTGAAGCAAAATATATGTTATATATATATAAGCAGTAAAACAACTTATTTTAAATGCATTGCAAAACCGTAAAAAATAATTTGCGACTTTGAGACTAAATTACATCATTCTCAGTGTTTCATAGATAATAATATTGCCGCTTCTTCTGTTTACATGATAACAGCGACTATTCTGATTGGTGGATTTCTTCTCAGGATTGTGGGTAATGTACTTCCTTTGTTAGGTTTACGATGGCAATCCTGCCTTTTGTTTTAAATGACAATGATGCATGCATTAGATGTTTAACTATTTAAAACTTAACAATGGCTTAAAATGTTCTCATTGAAAAGAATGCCGAAGATTGTGAAACTTGCTGGCAGTTTCTTTATATTCACCTCCTAGTGGTTTAGTTTAGCAAAAGTCCTATTTTCTAATGTTGAGTATATAAAGATATGAAGGTTCTGTAAGGGTGTGTTTGTGTGTGTGTGTGTGTGTGTGTGTATATGTATGCATTCACCTGGCTCCTCACTGGTCACAGTGCATTTGCGAAGCCTCTGTTTTATAATAAGATCATTTGTCACAGTGTGATGAAGCATATGACAAGCGCATCAACACCAGCGTTTGTGCTGATCCGGATCTGATGCTGCAAATGCAAAGGCTTCCCACACAATCCTCCATATGAACACACAGATATCAGTGTGGTGAGCTGGAGCCGGGCTCGTCCTGAGCACATTCTGTTCTCTAAACACACATGAGGCATAGGGAGAGGCCAGACTATTGTTTTGTCATCTTTCATTAACTCTGCGCCTCCCTATATGACCTTGCGACAGCAATAAAAGATGGTTGGGCGATGGAAGCTGAATTTACTACGAGCTGGTTTTTACACGAGGTTGCTTGCGCTGACCGTGCTTTACTGGGGTCCTTGCTCTCATAACCTCATGTGCTTCTCTGTCGGTTGGGCTGAATGAATGCACTCAGTTGTTTTGTTAATTTTTTTTATATATTAATGTCACGATCATTACATTTTGGCTTGCAATTAATTGTTATACAAATAAATCTAATTAATGAATTCATTCAAGTTCGTTCATGTCAGTGTATCCATTTAGCTTCTAAAATGTGTGGCTTCCTTTAAGGAATTGTCATTAAATATTACACATGACTTCAATAATAAAAAATGTACACATTAAAATGATTATAAATGTTGTTATTTGTGACTGCCTGAAAATTCGGCCTTTGCCATCACAGGAATAAAATGCATTTTAATAATATATAATAAATATAAAAATGTATAGTAAATGTAAATTGTATTACAATTTCACTATATTCAGCATAAGAGACTTTTAGAACGTTGTTTAATTGCTGAACCTCGCATTCTTTGGCACTTTTAATTCTAAGCAAAGTTTTTTCAAATGAAATCTACGATATATGTTTCATTCGTCCTGCTTGATATCTTCCTGCGGAGCTGTATAGCAGCTTACAGTGGCTTAAAGTAAATAAGCTTAGTTTTTCCACAGAAACACAGCCGCTAAAGGTCTTTCTGGGTTTTGTTCTGCTAGCTTTGTGCTACTGGTTGCCGTTCTTATCTCCATATATTAAGGAATAGTGGATTAAGTCAAGTAGGTCTGTTTCCAGTTTGTAATAATGCCCACAATATTTAAGCCTGTTTATTTATTTAGAAAAAATGGATAGTGTAGTTAATTTAGATATTGAATTAAACAACATTGCACATACCATGGCAAACGTGCATATTTAAATAGCAAGTGACAAATAAATAAATTAATTACAACTGAGTGTTGAGATAAGAGCACTAATTAGCTAGCTACCTAAATGCTAATACATGCTAACTTCTAATTAAGAGCTAATATGCTTAATGCTAGCTGATTAACATTGATCACAAGCTCATACTTGTGAATGATAAATGTTAATTGCTTTTCTAACCTATTAAAACAGTAAACAAGGGTTAAATTAGTGGTAGCTTGATGGTTATTTAATTAGATATAATAATTGGTTAATATTTTAAAATGACATGTTTTGAACTACAGTAATACTTTAAGCCACTCACGTTATGAAATGCAGCCGTAAAACCTTCAAATGTTAATGAAATGTACCCTCATATTTATTTTGATAGTATTACTATGGTACTTTGATAAAGCGTAAAACAGCTTTCATACTATTTAAGTGTAATGTAGCTTAAGGACTCTGGTTTAGTTTGGCCTTGGAAGATCCTAGATGGGATTTGAAAGAGGGAATAGCACCCCGACTGGGAACAAAGGTGCTACACCGTGACCCTTTAAGCGTACATCAAATGGATTTCACTTCAAAGCACCTGTGTGTCAGGATGAGCTCCTAATGCATTGATTTGCCCGGCGTTTGTCTGGTCTGATGTGACTTTTCTGATGTGATCTTTAAGAGGCAGACGGCCCTTCTTTTAGCTTTATTTACAACCTTCTCTCTTTTGTGTAGGCTGGAGGAAGACCTATGAGTGCAAGTTTGGCCAGAAGGTATCGATTGGATATCTGAAGGGTTGTAAGATGAATGAGGTGTTTGGAGATGAAATGTTCGCGTGCTTAAAGGTGTTGTACAGAGGAACCATTGCTCAGCGGGTGTCTCAGTGATCAGGTTTGTCCAGTGAGAATATCATATTCTCTAAACTAAACTACTGTAATTCTGAATGAAACGCCCCAGGGATGCT
Organism: Carassius auratus; assembly: GCF_003368295.1. Classification (NCBI taxonomy): domain Eukaryota; kingdom Metazoa; phylum Chordata; class Actinopteri; order Cypriniformes; family Cyprinidae; genus Carassius; species Carassius auratus. The sequence continues at coordinate 20,163,744 of NC_039292.1, read as the reverse complement.
TTTATAGTCCGGACCCTTGTTTTTATATGTATTTTTTTTGTTTTGTTTAATATCTTAGGCACATTTCTTGTCTGGGCCCATGTTTTTTTGTGGCACATTTAGTCTGGCCAGACATCTTTTTAGTTTTGTTTGGTTTGGCTTGATAGCTGGAGCCATGTTTTAGTTTTTTGGTTTGTTTTGTTTTCATAGTTTAGACAAACTTTGTCGGGCACAGCTTTTTGTTTTGATAGTGGAAGCCATGTTTTAGTTTTGTTTGTCTTGTTTGTTTTGTCTGGCACAGTTTTTGGTTTTGATAGTGGAAGCCATGTTTTTAGTTTTGTTTGTCTTGTTTGTTTTGTCTGGCACAGTTTTTTGTTTTGATAGTGGAAGCCATGTTTTTGTTTTGTTTGTCTTGTTTGTTTTGTCTGGCACAGTTTTTGGTTTTGATAGTGGAAGCCATGTTTTTAGTTTTGTTTGTCTTGTTTGTTTTGTCTGGCACAGTTTTTTGTTTTGATAGTGGAAGCCATGTTTTTGTTTTGTTTGTCTTGTTTGTTTTGTCTGGCACAGTTTTTTGAAGCTATGTTTTTGTTTTGTTTGTCTTGTTTGTTTTGTCTGGCACAGTTTTTGGTTTTGATAGTGGAAGCCATGTTTTTAGTTTTGTTTGTCTTGTTTGTTTTGTCTGGCACAGTTTTTTGTTTTGATAGTGGAAGCCATGTTTTTGTTTTGTTTGTCTTGTTTGTTTTGTCTGGCACAGTTTTTGGTTTTGATAGTGGAAGCCATGTTTTTAGTTTTGTTTGTCTTGTTTGTTTTGTCTGGCACAGTTTTTTGTTTTGATAGTGGAAGCCATGTTTTTGTTTTGTTTGTCTTGTTTGTTTTGTCTGGCACAGTTTTTTGAAGCTATGTTTTTGTTTTGTTTGTCTTGTTTGTTTTGTCTGGCACAGTTTTTTGTTTTGATAGTGGAAGCCATGTTTTTGTTTTGTTTGTCTTGTTTGTTTTGTCTGGCACAGTTTTTTGTTTTGATAGTGGAAGCCATGTTTTTGTTTTGTTTGTCTTGTTTGTTTTGTCTGGCACAGTTTTTGGTTTTGATAGTGGAAGCCATGTTTTTAGTTTTGTTTGTCTTGTTTGTTTTGTCTGGCACAGTTTTTTGTTTTGATAGTGGAAGCCATGTTTTTGTTTTGTTTGTCTTGTTTGTTTTGTCTGGCACAGTTTTTTGAAGCTATGTTTTTGTTTTGTTTGTCTTGTTTGTTTTGTCTGGCACAGTTTTTTGTTTTGATAGTGGAAGCCATGTTTTTGTTTTGTTTGTCTTGTTTGTTTTGTCTGGCACAGTTTTTTGTTTTGATAGTGGAAGCCATGTTTTTGTTTTGTTTGTCTTGTTTGTTTTGTCTGGCACAGTTTTTTGTTTTGATAGTGGAAGCCATGTTTTTGTTTTGTGTGTCTGGCACAGTTTTTTGTTTTGATAGTGGAAGCCATGTTTTTAGTTTTGTTTGTCTTGTTTGTTTTGTCTGGCACAGTTTTTTGTTTTGATAGTGGAAGCCATGTTTTTTTCTCCGCTCATATTTTAGGCACACTTTATCTGGCCCCATGTGTTATACTTATATATTTGTTTGGTTGAGGTTTAATTTTTATTTTATTTTATTTTATTGTGTTTGGTTTGTTTTAATAGCTTATGGTTTTATTTTGCTAGTTGGACCCAGGTATTTTTTTTCATATCTTAAGCACTAGTCTGGCCTGGTTTTTTGTCTTTTTTTATTTGTTTTGGTTTAAGTTTTGTATTGTTTGATAGCTTAGACACATTTGTAGCCTGGACCAATTTCTTGTTGTTGTTTTGTTGTTTCGTATTCATTGTTTGGGCATACGTACCACATCTTTTTCACATCTTTTTTTCTGCTTTGGTTTGTTTATATAGCTTAGTCTGGCCCTCACACTTAGTCTTTGTTTTATTATCATAGCTTAGGCATATTCAGTCTGGGCCCAAATGTTTTGTTGATGAATGAGTGTTTGGAGATGAAATTTTAGCATGCTTGAAGGTGTTGTGTAGAGTAACTGATGCTCAGTGGGTCAGGTTTGTCCAAAAAGAACATCATCTCTAAAATAATTCAGAATGAAAGGCCACTCCATCCTTGATGTCAGGTCCATTCGAATGGCTTGGCTTGTCTAAATCACATTTTAGGATCAGTGAGATTGGCTTTGTAGTGCATCGGTGTGGAAGAGCATGGTCTTCTGGTTTGTGATGTGGCCTCTGGTTTGGAGAAGGTTAGATCACTTTCTCTTTTTTTCTTTCAGTCTCTCTCCTCAGCAAGCTGCTTGCTCACATCCTAGATGCCATGCTGAGCAGGCGACTGGGCCAGGTGGCATCATGTCACACCCAGTGCTGACACACACTATACCAACACACACATTTTCATCCCTCTGTGCTCACCCACTATGATTAGATGCAATTTTAGCCTCTTTTTGCTTCTCTTTTATCTTGCCCTACATGTGGCGTGTGGTGCTGCAATTTGCACCCTAGACACTATTGTTCGGTTTGGCTGGATGGGATGTGCCAGACAGGGGTAGTTTAGGCACACTCCAGTCTGGCCCCATGGGTTTGGTTTTGTTTGGTTTAGTGTGATTTTTTTTGTTTAATTGCTTAGGTACATGTTATAGTTTGGATCCATGTTTTTTGTTTTGTTTTGACCTCTTAGGCACACTTTGTTGTCTGGCCCCAGTTTTCTTTTAATAGTTTTTTTTATTTTTAAGATTTGTTTATTTTTGGTTTGAGTTGATTGTTTGTTTTATTTTGTTTTGATAGTTTAGGTACACTCTGTAGTTTGGCCCAATCTTTTTTCTTTGTGTTTTGTTTTTTTGTTGTTGTGTTTGTTGGTTGGTTTTGTTTTGGTTATTTAATTTTGCTTTAAGGTGCGGTCACACTAGCCTTTGAACGTGCAAAATTATTTTGTTCGCCGCTGCGAATATGGGCGTGAGCAAGATATAACGGTTTCCCCTCAGTTATCACAACATGGGTTAATCTGTGCTTTTACTGTGTATTTGGTGACGGCGTCGAAAGTGTCTTATTATATTGTACTATCTCTCTCTCTATAAATAAATGCACTCTAAACAATAAAAAAAAAAAAATATAGAGTGTGTCCTAATTCAAATGTACCATCTGTTACTGTTTCCATTGACACTGCGAACCATGCAGCTTCTTTTTTTATTATCTTTTAAATATGTATTATATAAAATAGGATGCTGCGCTACGGCTAAAATTAGCACTTCATTTTTTAAATTCTGTACAGAGAGGTCACGCAGTGACGTATCGATCATCTACTGGTCACACGACTTCACGTGATGCGAAATCGCAGGTCAGAATTCACCAAAGTTGAACTTTCGAACGCAGTGAAATGCAAAATTTTTTGCATGTGCCTGCGTTTCCGTACTGATGCATTCGCATGCGGGTGAATGGAAGTCAATGGAACGAAAACTGCAGTGTGACCGCCCCTTTACTTTGCTTTTGCTTTTACTTTGGTTTAATTTGGTTAGTTTTAGTTTGTTTTGTTGGTTTGTATTTTGTACAATATTCTTATGCACACGTTGCATTGTTTGGACCATTTTATTTTTATTTTTTTATTTTTTTCTAATCTTATTATTTGAATCACACATTTTTAGAACAAAAGTCTTAAGGATTTTTTTTTTTCTATTTTGGAGAATAGCACAAAATGATGATGCAAACTGCCAGGTTTTGTGTCTTGCTCAAGGACACTCTGCAGGGGACAGTCGGGTGTTCATAGAGTCTGAATCTTGTGGAGAAAAAAATGGAGATAATGACAGACAAAGACATGAATCACTCAGTCATGCTGTTACTGGCGGCATATCTGGACATCAGTTTGCCAACCGCAGTTTCTTCATGCTTGAATTGATTGATTGATTGATTTAAATTAATATTATACTATATATTACCACAACTTGTTTTGTTCATTTTAAGCAGTGCAGCTTTTCTGTGTCTGGTTTTCTGTACAGTGTGTTTTGATACCCATTTCACTTTATTTGAACCATATTTGAACAGCATATCTTTTCTACAAACAGCCAGATCAAACTGTAAGTATGATTAATGTATAACACTATGGTTATTCCAATACCATATTACAAAATTTGAGTATGTGAGTTGGTTAATTTCAGTTAAGCATATTTTTGTTCACTTTAAATTTACCAATTTTTGATATAACCAATCAGAGATTAATTCATCGCATCATGTGGTTAAGGTTAAAACAGTCTCAATAAGAGCAAAATGGCCTATTTTATATACTTGACTAATGAACAAAAGGGGAACCCAAGAGAACAAAGTGTCCTTGGGAGCTCTGTGAGAGAAAGAGGAGTGTGAGGGAAGTTTGTGTTCAGCATGGGCTTGTGAATGTGTGTATGAGTGTTTCTCGCAGTGGATTGACGAGGAAGAGTGTGTGAAATGGTGTTTCTATTAATAGCACTTTGCCTGTGCACCTCAGATTAGGAGTCAGGATTTGCTATGAGTGGCGTCACTCAACAGTCAGAGATTAGAGGGCTTGTGTTTACCTGTGTGTTTGCTCTGATAGCGTTGCTGGAGGTGAACGTGTGTGGGTCAGGATAGATACAGATTAAAAAAATGACATTTCCCCAAAAGGACTAAGCGAAATTGAACATTTTAGGTTATGTTCAAACATAAAATCTGAAGAAAAGTTGGTTTTAAACCTATTTGTGCCACTTTTCTTGATAGAAAGCTCAACAGAAAACAGAATATGATGTGGGAACACAATTAAAACATGTCATGAGCCAGATTCAAACTCATTTCTCCCATATGAGCACCACAGCTCAATGTGTCAGAGCGAACCAGTAGGCCACGGCATGATTTTTGATTTCTAAGCTGGATGAGAGTTTGGTTATTCAAACAGACTCCGTAATGAGAGCGGTTCACCTGATAAGCTCTGCTCAGCGAGTGCTAAAACATGATGGGAATGCTGAAATGTAATTAAGAGATGATGCAATACAGAGGAAAAATTAATCTTCTGTGTAGGATCTTTGTAATACAGAGAACAAAGCTGCTACGTTTGGTTATTTTGGGCTTGAACTGGTAATTATGAAAGTGGCGAACATAAGAGTCAGCCTGGTCTGTAATGACAGCAGTGTTCAGTACTGTATACTGTTAAAGAACCTTCCATTCATCACTAAACTGGGTGACATTTCTGCTTTAACATAATCATGCTTGTATTTTTAGTCAGATTCAATCAATAGTTTTGATAAATCCTTTATTTATGTTTCTCTTTACACTTTCTGTAGTGAGAATTATCTTTCGACTCTTGCTTGATTTGATGACAAATCATATACCAATAATAAAAAATAAACAAATCTAGATTTTAGAAATTATAAATTAATAAATATTCAATAATTTGGAAGTTTCTCTGATCATAAAAAAGGACAATTATCTTATATTATACAATACTTGTTGTAATTAATTGTTTCCCCTTGACACAGTGTAATTAAACAAATAATTACATATTAATAATAATTAACAGCATGTAATTGCTTATATATTATGCATAGTTTACTGTTACTATAGTAAGTACATGTAACATATAAACTGTAACATCTAAAATAAAGTATAACCAAGATTGAACTTAATTGACATTATTATTATTATTATTTTTACTATTATTATTATTATTTTATATATATTTTTGTAATGAATAGACCTGGCAGTATCATTGACCTATGTAATACTTATATGTAAGGTCAATAATTTACACTAGCAGTCAAAAGTTAGCATTTTGGTTTTATTTGATGAAAAACCCAGTAAAACAGTAATATTATAAAACATAGTTACAATTTAAAATAACAGTTTTCAATCTGAATATTTTAAAATATGATTTATTCCTGTGATGCAAAGCTGAATTTTCAGCATCAGTATGTTTCAGCATCAATATTAAAATGTATGCATTTAGCAGAGGCTTTTATCCAAAGCGACTTACAGTGCATTCATGATAACATTTCTTACCTAGCATGTGTTCCCTGGGAATCGAACCCACAACCTTTTGCACTGCTAGCACAATGCTCTACCACTGAGCCACAGGAATACTATAGGATTTAGTGTCACATGATGTTTTGCTATATACTGTTCGAAACTGATGCTTTAAGATGTTTCCTAGCTAGGCATGTCACTAGGGTTCGGAACAGAGTCTTAAACTCTGTAGCTTGTGTGTTTCATGTGGATGTGCTCTAATACTGTTTTACCTGCTGCACACTATCGATTTCACCGTCGTTGGCTTGTGTGGGTCCTCTCCAGGCCGCGGGTGTAATAAGAGCGTGTGCTGCACTGCAGCGCTTTATGAATGAAAATCCCAGGAAGTTTCTTCCCCCTCCTGCGCTTCTGGCCTCTGTTTCTCTCTCTGGAGCTCGGGCTCTTTATCGCTCTCTTTCAGTCGCTGACTCACAGGAAGTGATGACTCCAGCAGCGCAGCACAACACAGAGATACAGAGATGACTATCAGCCTTACCATGATGCTCTGCAGTCGCATGTATTCATAACCCATACAGTGACTCACTCTATGAATGTACAGATGGTGCATTAGTGATGTCATAACCTCATTTAAATATAGATCAAAGACATCAGAAGCAGTGGCGTTGTGTAGTGGTCGAGACTCAAGAAGGTTGTTGGTTTGTTTGTAAGACATATAAGTACATTTTTTCTCAATTTTCTTATGTTTATTTGAATCTATTATATTTGAATATGTATAATTTATTTATATTCGTTCCAAACCCATAAAGGCTTCGTTAATCTTCGGAACACAAGTTAAGATATTTTGGATAAAAACGGAGAAGCTTATGACTGTCCCATAGACTGCCAAGAAAATTAAACTATCAAGGTCCAGAAAATTATGAAAAGCATCTTGAGAATAGTCCATCTGTCATCAGTGGTTCAACCGTAACGGTATGAAGCGACGAGAATACTTTATTACGTGAAGAAAACAAAAATATGACTTTATTCAACAATTCGTCTCCTCCGATTCTTCGCATCACTGTAGCGCCATTTTGGAGAATATGAGCTGAACGAAGGCAGCGTACGCTCTTCTGTGTCAGCCGCGCCATAAGAATACGTTTTCTATGTGTATTTACACTTTTATATAAAAGAAAACCGCGCATTCATGTGTCATGGCTGACACAGAAGACATACGCTGCTTCGTTCAGCACATATTCTCCAAAATGGCGCTACGGTGATGCAGACAGACAATTCCCGTACAGCTGGCTTTTTACATTTTTGTTAATGTTTTTGGTATGAAACAATTGGTGATTTTGTGGTTAATTTGTACATTCTCATTTGTATGTCTTTGTATGATCTGGTTGCATCCCATTAGATTCAGGGATGAATCCGTGCTGTTTTGTTGTTGTTTTTTTGTTTTAAATCGTAAGGGTTTTTTGTACGAAACAGTTGGTGAATGTGTGGTAAATTCGTACATTTCGATGTTCAGACGTTTTTATATGATCTGCGTACACAGCACTGACATTTAGGTTTAGGGATAGACCTTAGTGCTTAGTTGTTGTTTCTTTCAAAAAATCTTAAATTTCGTTTTCATATTAAACAATTTGGTGAATTTGAGGTCAATTCGTACAGTCTCATTCATATATTTTTGTATGATCTTACGCCCCACTAACTTCAGATTTAGGCGTGGACCTTGGTGCTTATTACAAACGTTGATACAAATTTGACCCCAATTCTCCAAAATGTAACATAGTAAAATTTCCTCAATAAATTCTGATTCCCTATCCCTAAAAATTATTCCAGGACTTGTAACATACTGACAGCGCTACTACAGACAGCTTTCATGCACCAGTTTGCTAAAGTTGTCTCGGGGTGTTTTTGTTTGTGTTAGTAGCACTGCTCAGGGAGTGTGTTGTAGGGCTCAGAAAGCTCTGGAAATCAACAGGAAAAGCGAGTTCAAGCAGATTCTCCACCCGCTACGTGTTTGGTTTTCAGTGTTTTGACGCAAACAGCTTGACGAGTGGAGCTCCGCATTGCTTTGATTTGCAAACGGAGACGTTCCTCTGCGTAAATCTCACGCGTCACGCTGAAACTTTGGAAGCCACTTCCTCGTCTGATTTTGACTCCTCATCCTTGCTGCTCCGAGGAGATTCGGGAAAGGGGGTGTTGAATTGATCTTACGGCAAACGATGAGCCCTGAATCCCTCATCGGTTACATAAAATGTTGAATTATTAAGTTGGTGATGTGAGAGGGAAAAGTCCCCCCCCTCAGCTGCACTCTGGCAGCCAATCAGAGCGCAGCAAGGCTGTATTTGGGTCACGGTAGTGCGTTTCTTTTGCGTGGTTGGCAGAGGTATTGTGCTGTAATCTTCCCCAAAAAGAGATGAGGGGGTTTAGAGCTGTCTTCCCTCAAATTTAGTAACTCTTTCCTTCCTTCCATCAGGTTTCTTCACAATAAATGCCTGAAAGCTGTTTATTCTATGTTTGTGTCTTTGTCTATGCTTTTGTCCCAAATAATCAATAAAATGGCTGTTAATTAAATTCAGATGGTAAGTTTCTGCTTTGTAAGTCATTGATTTCTTAGCCCTCTGCTCATTAAAACTGGAACAGTTAAGCGGTGAATGACGAGAGTCCCAGGTTTGGGAGCGCTGCGGTTTGCAGCGGTGAAAGATTTCCTCCTCTGCTGGTTGGAACTGATTCGTTTTGACTCGTATGATAGCGGCGGCGCTGGTTTGTGTTACGGGACGCGTGGTGTGCGATCGGGTCGGGAAACAAGGGGAATTGATAGTGACAGATTCTATGCACCTGCAATTAATTCTGGCGGTCTGTGTGAAGCTGTGATGAGCAGGTCGTGCATGTGAGAGAAATGTCCTCTCGTTTCTGGTGTGTGCGTGTTTATGTGAGGCTCTTTGGAAATTTGCCTTCATATTATTTGTGTTGCTCTAAGGTTTCTTGAGTTTTTTCTTTTTTCTCATGGGAAAGAAACCAGAGGGAAAGAATGAAAGGTGAAAATAAAACAGTTTGAAGTCATTTACATTTTTTATTTGTTCATAGTCGTATAATTAGATGAAGTGACGCCAAAAAGTATTTGTGCAATTTATGCATAAAAAGGTGGAATTAATTTTATAACTTACAAATGCATTATCAGAATTATTTTTTTGAAGTTTTTATCTTTTAACCCAAATTTTTTTTTGCAGTTATATAAACAATTTTAACTATAGTAATACTAAAAATGTGATATTTGTTCATGAAGTATTATTATTAGTAACAGTATATTTTATTATTTATTTTGATTATTTGTAAATATAATAGTTTACATTCATTTTATTATTATTTTTTAAAGTTATCTTATTGAAATAAAATGATGCATCAACAAAACATAAATAACAATATTCAATTCTGGTTTAAACTGTTTGTTATTATCAAAATATATACTGTAAAATATAATAATAGTTTACCTCAATGGAATATGATACTCTAATTTCTATATTAATTAATTACTACTTTTTATTTAAATAAAATAAAATGTATTTATAAAAGTAGCAATTAATTAGATGTAATAGTAGTAATAAAAATAAGATGCTTTAATATATATATAGTATTATTTTATAAATGATTATTTTATTATTAAATAGATAACTGATAAGATATAATTTTTATTATTATATCAATTATATATTATTTATAGTAATATTCTAAGTAGTAAAAGTTTTTTAAGTAGATGTAATAATAATATTAAAATATAACTTTTTTGTAACAGTATATATTTCTATAATTATTAATATATAATTTTTTAAAGATATATGAATTTATTTTATTTCACTAAAAATATATTTAAGTAATTAAAATAGAAATTAATTAATAATAATAATAATACTATTAAAACAATAAGACTTGTTTAGTCATAAAATATTCATATACATAACAGTGTATATTTTATTGTATCATTAAAAAAAGAAAAGTAGATAGATAGATATAGATAGATAGATAGACATATAGATATAGATAGATATATTTATTTATTTATTGCTTGTACTTGCTCTATAAAATAAATGACACTTGGTTTGATTCAGATTTTTTATTCTTATGAAGTGATATTTGTATATTTCTTACATGTGACATCAATGTTCAAATATTGATGTGACACTCTATTCTGCACTTGACATCTTCAGTATCATATTCCATTACGATATTAAACATTCCTTTTATTTTATGTCTTCTTTGACAGAAAGTATTACCCTTGAAAGTTTACACTGTCTTCCTGTCAAATAACTTTATATCCATCCATGCATCACATTATATAATAACTGCACAGTTCACCACGCATGAAGTGCTAGATGAACCACAGACTTCTCCGAACCATTGCAGTGGAATACACTTGAACAGTTTGTTGGTGATCTCTAAAGTTACTTGTTTACCACACCATGAGTGTTTGACCCGGGGGTTTTATTCGGTCAACAGCGTGCGTCAGAAATGACTTCTCAGCTCTTGTAAGAAGTACACAAGTGTGGAGGTCATCTGTGAATCAGTCATAACATATTATCTCACCGTTTTGATGCTCAGCTGTTATTTGGTCTCATGCACAAATAAACAACTCCATACTGTATTTAACAGGATAGGGAGAGGAAGGGTTTTTATTAGTTCAGTGGATACAGTGGTTTATGGGTCATTTTTCACTGATGTGTACCTTGAAATCATCAACTAGTTTCCACCGCACTGTTTACCTCAAAATCATTTTCATATCTGATTTTACTTCCCACTCTGAAACAAAGGCCGCAGAAAACCACACGTCACCACAAATCCCGTCTTTAATTAAATGAAAGTAGGTGAATGGATTTCATCAGATAGGGTTTTCTCTTGTTTGTCAGTGTTATTGAGTCTTTTTTATCAGATGGGACTCATTTGGAAGACAAATTGCATCTGGTCCCTTCCTTCCTGATCACCGGGCGCTCCAGGGACTCCTCCTGAATGCTAACAGGGATGTTTCTGTCTGATAGCTTTGAGGTCTACTTTACGACTCGTTCTGAACAAGAACTGACTGACTGACATATAAAGCGACTGACCACACTTCAGGTCCATATCTGAAATCTAGGGAGGGTTAAAGGGTTAGTTCACCCAAAAATGAAAATTATGTCATTAATAACTCACCCTCATGTCGTTCCAAACCAGTAAGTCCTCCGTTTATCTTCAGAACACAGTTTAAGATATTTTAGATTTAGTCCGAGAGCTCTCAGTCCCTCCATTGAAGCTGTGTGTACGGTCTACTGTCCATGTCCAGAAAGGTAAGAAAAACATAATCAAAGTAGTCCATGTGACATCAGAGGGTCAGTTAGAATATTTTGAAGCATCGAAAATACATTTTGGTCCAAAAATAGCAAAAACTACGACTTTATTCAGCATTGTCTTCATTGTCTTCTTCTGTTTATGTTGTGAGGAGAGTTCAAAACAAAGCAGTTTGTGATATCCGGTTTGTGAACGAATCATTCGATGTAACCGGATCTTTTTGAAACATTATGTATTTATATATTTATCGCAAATTGGGCAAACTAACCCTTTAATGTGAAATTATACTGTATTACAACAAATCACAATATATTTTCTTTTGCTAAATATAGTGGCATTGCCTCTCAACTAGTGTCCATTGAAGCATATACTGTTCGGCTTTGTGTGCTGGCGTACTCATAAAAAACACAGACACCTAGAAATGGCATAAACATGACAAGTTGTAATCTATTCATTTAAAAGTAGTGTAGCTAGATTTAAGGTAATACTGTTGGAAAAAAGTAAGTTAGGTCAAAAACAAAACAAAAATGGAAAAAAATAACTAGTGTTATATGTTTAATTTAATACTACTGTTTTTTAAATATGTATATATATATATATATATATATATATAAGAAAAAAAATCAATTCATCAAAAAAAATAAAAAAATAAAATATATATATATATATAATTTGTCAGTTATAATCATAAAAATTTAAGGATATAAACATTTGAAATATATCAGTCTGCGTGTATTGAATGAATATAATATACAAGTTTTACTTTATATATATATATATATATATATATATATATATATATATATATATTAGGGGTGTAACGGTTCACAAAATTCACGGTTCGGTTCGATACGATACACTGATGTCACGGTTCGGTTCGGTTCGGTTCGATACGTTTTAGATACAGCAAAATGTAAAAACATCTCAACTTTTCAGAATGCCGCAAGCGCACCGCGGGTCATGTGACAAGAACCAACCAATCAGCTTCATCCTTTCCCGTAACAACGTTGAGAGCTCAGCCAAGATGAAGGATCAGCTGATCATAGTTGTATATGGATTGCAATTTTGAAATAAATTCAGTAGCAGAGCTACTGCAAGCGATTTTTAGAGCTGCAAATCCATTTATCCTTCGCTGAAATGTCCACGTCTTCATGGAGAGAGCACGTCATTGTTGCTTAGCAAAGACAGACGCCTCATGAGCGCTTCTGCCCGAGCGCTTTGGAAAGGAGGAGAAAGACGCGCTTAGCGTTTTCCATGCGTTTTTAGGCACGATATGTGAACGGCCCCTAAGGCGCTCGCTCACTCAGCACGCGCTGAAGGCTCGTTGCAAAATGTCTAATGCATTTAACAGACCAGAAATATAAGATCCTAAAATAACCAACAGGTCTGGTGGTTGGGTTGGATTCCCTGTAAGCTATAGTGTCTAAATGCTGCAGGGATAGTTTGCTGCGTGCATGTTTCTCCTTTTTTTCGTCTTTTCCCAGATAGTACTGACGCATATATCCCAGATATTCCCGCTGTTTTTTTTTTTTTTGTTTTTTTTTTGTAATCCCGCTGGTGTACCCTGTCATGTTGCAGATGCAACATACCGTTGTTTTTTTATCCACCACTCTCTTGCCATCACCATTATAGCTTAAAGGGAATCCAAAGTGCACCCAAACACCAGACCTGTTGGTTATTGGAGGATCTTCTCATTTCTAGTCTGTTAAACGCATTGGCTATTTTGCAACGAGCCTTCAGCGCGTACTGAGTGAGCGAGCGCCTGCTGAGTAGCCTAACATAAACATATAAGATGGTGTTTTTTTCTTCTTCGGGAGTGTCAGGGGCGTTGCCTGTTACGTTGTTTGGGTTATTGGGCTACCTTGTTGAACGCATATCATTATATTTCTTTCTCTCTCTTTTTTTTTTTTTTCAAATATAATTAATTACTCCAACGAACCGTTCGGTATACATAATGCGTACCGCGTACCGAACCGAAAGCGTCGTACCGAACGGTTCAATACGAATACGCGTATCGTTACACCCCTAATATATATATATATATATATATATATACAGAGAGAGAGAGAGATACAGTAAATTGTCAAATATTATTTCAGTTTAAAATAACTATTTTCTTTTTGAATATATTTGTAAAATGCCATTTATTTCTTTGATACAAATCTGTATTTTCAGCATCATTACTCATCATTACAGTCTTCAGTGTCACATGATCCTTCAGAAATCATTCTAATATGCTTATATGCTGTTGAATAAATGTCCTCAATGTAACTTTTGATCAATTTAATGGGTCCTTGCCAATTTTTAAGAAATCTTACTTAACCCCAATACCCCTTGTTTATAAATTTTTTTTATTAACAGTGAATACATGTTTTAAGCCAGCTCTTGTCACTTTTATCTTTTAATAATTCATGAATACAGTATGCCTCTCTTTTCCTTATTCCCTTTATATCTTTCCCCAGCACACACTATTAACCCATTAACCTTCATCATTCAGCAGGCTTTCTAAAGGTCTCCTCCTCCCCGTCGCATCGCTCCTTTACTCTGTCCACGAACCGAGGAATGAGTGTAGAAACCGTGGCCATATGTGTCGTTCGCTCTGTCTGGATGCCTCTTTTCTTTGCATGCACTAAATTCAATTAAAAAATGTTCCCAATTGTAATGCTAGTCAACATTTTTTGTACCAATTCAGTTTCTCAATACCTTCTTTCTGACACTTTGAATTGAAGTTGAAATTGCTTAGATAATACGACCATTTAGAGTGAAATACAATATTTAATGGGCAAGCCAAAAAAGTATGCACGACTTAATTTTATCTAGTTGATTGGATCGTGAAAAGTGGACGTTACTAAATAAAAACCTTTAAAATAAGGATTCTGAAATAATACCTACTAATGAATTATTCATAACTGATCTTACCTTTAACATACTGCTCTGTCCCTTTAAGACTAAGACTGCATGAACATGAGCTCTGTTTTGATTGGCTAACTCATGCGTAGCTGCATTATTCACGCTGGCGTTCATTAGGAAGTGTAAACACTGTGTGACAACACCAATTACTTTGTGCGGATCATCATATCTGAATCGTGTGTGGAGACTGAACACACACACTCGCCCATCAGGATTTTCCATGATTATTTCGTCTGGTCTGATCTTTGCAAGACTCGCGGCTGTCATGAGCTCCGTCAGCCTTGTGTGCAGCTAAGAGGTTTGACAGGCAATTTGAATCGTTCATCCCATTATTTTCATAAAATATACATAAATTCATGAAGTGTAATAGTCTGCTTCTCTTGACTACTGTCTAATTCATGGCCAAATTAAATAATTATGTGCATTAGAGCAACACAGGGATATTTGGTTTTGACCATTTTGTCCAAGCCATCAAACCCAAAGTTTGTAGATTCAGGAACTGATGAAATGATTAAATGTGTAAAAAAAAAATTATGAGCATGCATAATTATCCATAAACCTGTGAGTTCTTGCATAAAAATAATATTAATAAATTAATAAAAATCTATATGAATACAATATTTATTAATTTAAAATATATTTTATTTTATTTTATTTTATATGCAAACCATATACAATTATATAGCATGTATAATTATCCATAAATCCTGGAGTACCTGCATAATAATAATAACAATAATAAGTATACATTATATGATTAAATTATAAAAATAAAAACATCAATATTAACATATTATTTTTTTAATGTTAATTAAAATAGTATAATCCATGAATCAAAACTACACAAATTGGACAAACTGTAATTATTTATTCACAGTAGAATATAGATAAAATATCAAATGTTGAAAGTGTGATATTTTGAAATGTCATGCCAAATATTGGCTTATTTTGGACTTCATGAAAGCTACACATTCCAAAAAAGTTGGGACAGGTAGCAATAAGAGGACGGAAAAGTTAAATGTACATATCAGGAACAGCTGGAGGGACAATTAGCAACTTATTAGGTCAATTGGGAACATGATTGAGTATAAAAAGAGCCTCTCAGAGTGGCAGTGTCTCCCAGAAGTCAAGATGGCCAGAGGATCACCGATTCCCCCAATGCTGCAGTGAAAAATAGTGGAGCAATATCAGAAAGGAGTTTCTCAGAGAAAATTTGCACAGAGTTTGAAGTTATCATCACCTACAGTGCATAATATCAACCAAAGATTCAGAGAATCTGGAACAATCTCTGTGTGTAAGAGTAAAGGCCGGAAAACCATACTGGATGCCTGTGAGACGTCGTCTCTTTCAGGGAAGACCTTGCATCTTCCAACATGACAATGCCACATACTGCATCAATTACAACATCATGGCTGCGTAGAAGAAGGATCCGGGTACTGAAATGGCCAGCCTGCAGTCCAGATCTTTCACCCATAGAAAACATTTGGTGCATCATAAAGAGGAAGATGCGACAAAGACCTAAGACAGTTGAGCAACTAGAAGCCTGTAATAGACAAGATGGGACAGTATTCCTATTCCTAAACTTGAGCAACTTGTCTCTTCAGTGCCCAGACGTTTGCAGACTGTTATAAAAAGAAGAGGGGATGCACACACAGTGGTAAACATGGACTTGTCCCAACTTTTTTGAGATGTGTTGATGCCATAAAATTTAAAATCAACTTATTTTTCCCTTAAAATTATATATTCTCTCAGTTTAAACATTTGATATTTTGAATAAAATATTATTATATAAAATATAATAAAATATTATATATATTATTATATAATAAAATATTATATATATATATATATATATATATATATATATATATATATATATATATATATTATTAATATAAACTTCCACATCATTGCATTCTATTTTTATTCCTAATTTGTACAGTGTCCCAATTTTGTTGGAATCGGGATTATATTATATTATATTATATTATATTATATTATAAAGCTCCAGGTAAAGTTTCTCTTCAGACGTGAGGGTTGCACACAGTTTGACTCTGTCATAATAAGGACAGCTGTCCTGCCGCAGAGAGCAATTACAACACATCTGCCCATTCTGATCCAGCGCTCATCCATCATGTGAAAGTCAGGGGCTGCACCGTTCACCAGGAGCCAAATAACCTGCTTCACAGCCTGAGTTTCTCTGTGATCAGTCTCCGTCATTCACTGCTGAGGAGCATCAGACCTCGTTTAACAGCGCAGATACTCTGAAAACCTTTGATTCTTGGGTTAGACACACAAAACATCAGCGGTTTAGATCAGCCATTCCCAAACACTACAGATCTGTTAACTCAATGAAACACCTGGAAGAGAAGTTTTGAATATGCCTTTTATTTTTATTTTTTTAATATAGAGTATATTACATATGAAATATTATTTAATTATGCTATGCATGTATATTTATATGTATATGTATAAATGTATATATACTCCATACAGTAACTTAATCAGGAAGAGTGTAAAATATAAGTATAAATGCAGTTATAAAAAATGAAATGCCATTTAATTCAGTACTTTGAATTTGAATTCAGTGCATTTCTTTGTAAAGTGCAGTTCATGCGAGGATCTTGGTCGTAGAGATGTTATAAATTGCAACAGCTTTGTAGAGATTGTAGAAAGGTTTGGAAAAATTGCTTTCAGGGCAAATCCTTTTGATTCGTTATCTTTCCAGATTTCAAACCAGTCATCTTGTTTTAACGTGACCATTATTGAATACCTTTGCAGGAGTCTACAGGTTTAAGCACTGTTAACCTTTAATAAGCATTACAAGTATTATAAGCATTATTAACGAACTGGTAGAAAAATTGACACTAATGATTAACAGTAACTAGCATGAGAACCTATTATTCCAATATAGGTATTGACAAAAAAAATTGTGTGTGTATATTTATAATTTTTTGTTATGATCAATAAATGTTATTAAATCCAATAATATAAATATATACTGTTTTTGGTGTGTTTTTTAAGCATTAAAAATAAAGCGTTTTTTTAATGGAGATCAAAAGAAAAGAATGTTGTAAAAACAAACAAACAATAAACAAAACAAAAAACAGTGTAAATAAATAAATAGTACATTTGAAAAGATATATGTATATAGAAATATTATACTCTCTATACTAGGGTTATTTCAGTATTATTGACATGCTATTATATATATAACCCCTTACTAGTAACCCTCCTTTTTTGGCATGGAGACCGAAATTACATACCCAAAATAAAAAGGTTTCTGCTCATGATTCTTTCTGACTAGATACATAATCAACCTTTGTTCACAAAGCTGACACTTTAAAGTTTACTGTTCAGGAATCAGAATCACTCAGACTGTTATGATAATAGAGATATATAAGCTCAAACAAAAAAACAAAAATAAAAATATTAAAAACATATGTTTTAAATGTATTTAAAAAAATTTTGATGTAGGAAATGAGTTTGAAAACACAGTGTAGCTAAGGCCACAAGTCTTCCAAGACTTCATAAAAAATTTCATAATCGAATCTGTAAAACTGTGAATTTTATGAAATATTTTCTAAGGCCATGTCATGTGTGTTTTTAGAGAAGGCTAATCAGATTGATTTATGGCCCTTGTCATCTCTGTAAGATCTCACATGTAAACTCTCCTGTGCTCTTTGTGTATGTTTCACTGTTGAAAACTGCCCGAATCATTATTGTATTGTTCTCACCAAACGAGTCTTTCACACCTCCGCCAAGTATGACACATTATCCGCATTATTCTTTTATCATTATTCTTTTGTTTTTATTCCACCTTTATTAGCCTTGATTGTGGTTTTTCAGGCTTTACAAAGCAACAAAGCAGCGATCTCACTTCAGTCTCTCTTTGCATTTAGCCCTTATTTATCAAAAGTCTTACTATAAAAATACAACAAAACATTTTCTTACTACTATACGTGAATTAATGAGACAAAAATGCATTATGAAGAAGAAAAGCACCTGCTATTAGTAGCATTGGTGCTAACGTTAGCATCAAGCTACATCTGACAATTTATGAAATTATTAGTACACTTTTACTCAAAACTCACTTTAAACCCCGATCGAGTGTTTATAATAACTTCCTTTAGCGATCAGGGGTGGAATTTGGTCGTTTACTGTTGTAAAAATATGTTATTTGTAGCCTTTTTCATCGCTGCACAAGTTAGCATTTCCGATGTACATTTTCGATTTTTTTTATAAAAACGCCCCAGATCTCAAGAAATTCTCATACCAAGCTTTACTATCGTAATCGCGGGTTTATTATTCGGATATTTCGTGTGTACAGAGGTGTTTCAGTGTTGTTTTGGCCATATAACTACCAGGAAGTGTGCAGGAAGCATGTGACACGATGGGGCGGTGTCCAGATATGAAACTCTAAGATTGACGTTTGAAAGACCCAATCAGAGTCTGAGTCACACACCGCACGAGCTGTGACTACTGCACGCACACACAGATCGCTGGGAGAGGCTGTTTATCATCTGATCGCGTAAATCCGTGGAAAATGAATAGAAATGACGATTCTGTCTGAAGAAATATGAAGTAAACATCAGTAAATATATCCATATATCTCCGCAGATATGCATCTTTGGTCTAAAAATCCTTATTGACGCTGTTCAGTGAGTCTATGTGAACACAAATAAACCGCTCTTGACGTGACTGAATATGAGTGAGTTGTGAATTTCTATTCAAAATGTGGCATAATACGGATTTATTATTTTGCACTCCTGACATAAATCACTAAATATCTGTCACTGCAACAATGTTTTATCAAAATATTGGTCAAATATCGAAGCTTGAGTCTTTAAACTTTCCATTGATGCACAGTTTGTCCAGATGAAGTAAGACAGTGATGTTTAATGTGCTGTGAAAGTGAAACAATAATAAACTGGGGCCGTCAGCGATGTTTGCACACAAAGGGGATAATATATATTTTTGTATTTTGCCTTTTCACATTATTTTTAGTTTTAATGTAATTTGTTTAATGTTTTTGTCATTTTAAAAAATCTTCTTAAATATGCTTATTTTTTATAATTTGAATGTGTTCATTTTAGTGTATTTAGTTTTTAGTTTTTAGTATTTAGTAATTATTTTACTATTTCACGTTAAACTCAATGAAAATGAGAAATGTTGCCTTGGCAAGTACCTTTCTCTCTCTCTCTGTCTCTAAATTATGGTTTTAGATCGCATGTCTGATCCATAGTCTGATCATGTCTTTGCATTGACTTTGTATGTAATCTACTAGCGCAAATCGTTGAACTCGCGTTAAATCTATGATTTATCTTTCCGTCTGATTGATGGCCGTCAGCGGTTGGGTAGAAGACAACAAATCCCTTCATTCCTCGTTCCTTCTTAGCGTCATCAAACCACGCGATTGTTTTGATAGTGCGCCCTCTAGTGGCAGGTCCTACAACCTGTACCTTTAACTTATAACTTTTTTACAAAAATTACACTTATTGTCCATTAAATGTATAAACTTACAGTAAAAGTTCAACAAAAGAGTAATTTTCAGTAAAGTATATTTGTATCATTTAAATGTGTGTACATGCATGACATCATGACATTTATAGACCTGTCTGGTAACCAGCAGGACGCATCACTGAAGGATTATGTTAAGAATGGAAAAGCAGTCGAAACTAACTATTATGAATAACACTTTTATTAAATGGAAAAGGGTCCTCGCCACAAAATTCTGGCTTTTGTCTGTAGCTAATGATAAAATTCTAGCTTGATAAAGCATGAGTTATTTGTGCTTGTGTGTGTGTGTGTGGTGTGTGATCTGCATTAGTACAAGTCATTGGTTTGCTGGCAGACATTTCGTCCTTTCACAATACATTTGCAGGTGTTTTGATTGCAATTATGTATTCAAGAAACCCCAATTATAGTTGAATAATTATATATTGTTCCTCGATTTGCATAAAAGGGCAATTGTTAATAAAAAAAAGGAGGAAATTAATGTTTTTTTTTCTTAATTTCATCCATTTTCCAATTTCCTAAACAAGCAGAGTGGCACAAACAAAAGGAGGGATGGCTGAATCTCATTTCAAGTGTGAAGGCAAATTCTGAAGCCTCTGTTTTTCCATTCAGACATTAATGCAGAGCTCCAGCTAAAGGCGTCGTGTCCGTCTTTGAAGCGTCTCTGTGTGCTTCTGCTGTGGTTTAAAGCCTCTCTGCTGGAGTGGACAGCGCTGAGGAGCTCAAACTGTTTGAGTGCTGCTCTTCTGCCTCTCTCAACCTGATGTCAGTGTGTCCCATTTACAGTAATCACACTCTCTGTGAGGCTGCACACAAAGCTCGCCTTCTCAAGCCTCCATTTCATGTGTAGAGTACAGAGATGGAGTGTGTATAGGGCCCTTTATGACAGGAATGAGCTTTGTGACCATAATGGTGATGATGATGGTGATTATGAATGTTATTATCTTTTTGCAATCAATTGTTCCAGGTGAGTGTTGAGCAGTATCTCTATCAATGAGCAGTAGCTTTATCAGTGAGCATGCCAAAGCTGACCAGCTGAGTCAAGAAACTTACTGGTTGATTGGATTAAATGGTTGACATGTCCAAAAAAATAAATAAAATACAATTTTGTTTAAAAAAACATATACATATACGGGTGCATCTCAATAAATTAGAATGTTGTGGAAAAGTTCATTGATTTAATTAATTCAACTCAAATTGTGAAACTCGTGTATTAAATTAAACAAATTAGAATACTTCATAAGACCAATAATAAAAAAAAAAAATCCATAATTGTTTACTATCTTTATTCTTTGGAACACAAAAGAAGATATTTTGAAGAGTGTTTCAGCTGGTTTTAGAGTCCAAAACAGTACAGTATGTGCGTTTCCATTACAGATTTGCGCATAACATTTACAATATTTTATACATGTAAATGTAATGTAATTAAGTTTAATAAAAATAAAAACATTGCAAAATATGGGCATTTCAATGAATCGATGGTATGCGACTAAGTTATGTATTTTTTCCTCTCCGTGATAAGTTATGAAGAACGATGTTGATAGTTTTACATATATTGTAGCCAACGCACTAGCCATCATTTATTAAGCAAAGGAGACGTAGGTGTGAAAAAGTTTAGCATATTTTACAAAAGTACACAATAATATTCCTTTTCTTAATAACCTGAAAATCCACCCCATGCCAGTGTTAGAATGTTTTTGCAATTTATGAGAGTTTTTGCTAAATTGACGTGTTTCCATTTGCCGTATTTCCATTTCACTATTTCAGTTTGTGCAATTTGAAGGTTAGTGGAAAGGCAGCTAATGTAGCAACAGACTTGGTTTTCATTGTATAAAACTAAACAAAATGAAACGAAACAAATCAAATCACACGAAACAACGCACAGAATAACATGCAAAAAACACAAAAAACAAAAACTAAACAAAACAAAAACAAAGTAACATCAAACTTATCAACAGTGTATCAAGTAAGATGTTTATACATCCCTTACTCATAAGCAAGTTCGAATTATTATCAATACAGCGCGCTAGCCAGTCGCATCCATGCAACACCGGAAAACACAAAACAAACATTCAATAAACCATAATAATAATAAATTGTGCATTGTTTTGCACAGAACACAAAACAATTTTGAGGTTGAGGAGATTATGGTAGTTTTGATTTTTGTGTGAACCATCACTTATTATTCACACAAATGGGATGCACTTGAAGAGTTCTGTCCCTTTGATGATATGATATGATGATATAGTACGTTATTGTCAGACATTTTTTCTTGCATCACAATATCTATTTTTACAGCAATTGACATCCTTTAAACAAGAACAAAACATGTTATACCTTACACCTATACAACTACACCATGTTCACAATACTCTTGATTTTTTATGAAGTTTCTCGTTCAACTCTAGGTTTGCCTGATGCACAAAAGAATGGGAGCACAGGATATCAGAGTAAACTGCTTCTTATTTAGATCACACTGGCATTCCTCCGCCATACTCTTCTCCATATTACAATAAAATAATCTACAACATGCAATTGTAGAACATTTCATTAACTTATACACACTTACAGTATGTGTAATGATGATTTTTACAACTG
Organism: Carassius auratus; assembly: GCF_003368295.1. NCBI lineage: Eukaryota > Metazoa > Chordata > Actinopteri > Cypriniformes > Cyprinidae > Carassius > Carassius auratus. The sequence goes on along the minus strand of NC_039292.1, from coordinate 20,141,474 downwards.
TTAAAAATGTCCTGTTTTAAATATAAATAAAGTAGGCATTAAAATGGTATTTCTTCATTGTTGGTAGGTTGGATGGCTGGTTAAATGATTGTTTGTAGAGTTAAATGAATCGGTGGTTATTTTGTTGGTTGGATACATATTATTATGATTGGTTGGTTTATATATTAGATTGATTAAATGTATTTTTCTAGGGATAAATCTGGTTCTAGAGGGAGACAAGGAAGGACAGATGATGGTTGAAGTGCAAATGAATGTTTTTAACCTTATTGCAAGCGTTTCTGCATATCAAGGGTTAATTTACTGTAGCAGCAGCTAAACAAGTTCTTTACACTCTTGCATATTATATTTCACAGAGAAGAGCTTTTGACATTTTTTCAGTGCCTCACATAATGATGAGCTAATCATTCGTGTTTGTATTATGAGAGCTGTCAAAATTCTTGGTTTGGTTTTTTGAAAAGGGTTTTATTTCCAGAGCAAGATTGTCAAGGCTAGGTCGAACTTCAAAGACTAAATGAGTCAGGACAAATAGTCACTAAAAATAAATAAATAGACAGACATCTTTAGTTCAGTGACAGTAAATGTATGAATGACATGATGTGTATGAATGTGTCATGTATGAGACTCTAAACGAGGGGGGATCCCTTAAAAACACACTAGTATTGGTTTTAAGTCAGTTATTTCTATGATTTGCTGTACTGTATCAGGAGAAAATATCAGATTTCCTACTGACACACTACAGACAAAGATTGTAAAAAGTGACTTAAAACTACTTTTGTTGGTTAAAATACTAGTGGCCTAAGACTTCTGCACAGTACTGTATTTACAGTATAAACATCATCTTAGTATGTGCAAAATAATTCAATAATCTTAGTAGTTCGATGTTGATAGCATTGTATGACTACGATGTGTTTTGTACTGACATTATATAATGATATAATTAATTTTATATCAATTATATAAATTATATTATTAATTAATATAATTTTCTTTCTCTGCTCTCCTGGATTGAATATTCAATTATATAAATTATATTATTAATTAATATAATTTTCTTTCTCTGCTCTCCTGGATTGAATATTCACGTCCATCATCACAAACAGGTAAGATAGTCGTCAGCAGTGTGTGTGTGTGTGTGGTGCTGTTGAATACTGAGGGAACCCCGTGTGCCGTTCTCTTGAGTTGTGTCAGTGAGTGAAGGTGCCGACAGGCTGTAAATACACTCCCGCTCACATGTCAGGAGGAGTTTAAGCCTCTGCAGTGTGGACAGTGATCCAATTATGTTTATCCATGACTTTTAGCCATCATTTGAACATGTGAACTACTGTATAATCTTACTATGGAAAGTATTGTTATGCAGTTCATTTTCATAGAAGAGAGAAGTCAAGTCTCATGCTTAAACCCTCTTATAGTCGCTAACAAGCTGAATATGTTAAGCAGTTCCCATCCGATTATCAGAGCATGTGAAACATATTTTGATGTTTGCGTTGTGTGGATTAGAGAGTCTGGGGTCTGGAAATTGTTAAATCCATGTGTATACAGTATGAATGTTTTTTTTATTCCTTTTGAGATTATATTATATTTTATATTATTTTATATATTGTATATTCTGTTGTTATCTAATTAAAAAGCACTTTTTTAACGTATATGAATAACAATAATTAATCAAATGTAATAAAAAAAGAAGAAAATAATAGTAGGCCTATTAGGAAAGTTCTTGGTTCAAATCAAATTATGAAGTGTGTCTCCACATGAATGTCCAGTATGATCAGATCTGCTGCACAGAGACAGAGACAGACACTGATCTGTATATGACTGGATGACCGGAAGTGTTCGATCCGCCATTTTATTATTTAATCTATTAGCTGTGTTTACATGGACCCTACTTATCCGATTGTAATAGGACTAGAAGCGCAATCAGAATAAAAAAGCTACTACTAAATATTGTAGAAACATAATTTTCTGTAAAGTTGCTTTGTAACGATTTGTATTGTAAAAAGTGCTATAGTAATAAACTTGAATTGAATTGAATGTAAACAGGTCAATTAGATTGAATTGGCAAGATCCGACTAAAAATTTGATCGGATTGTAAGGGGTGGTTTATTCCTTTTGTAATTCGAGAGGACATGTTAACACTTGATCGAATTGAAAACCGAAACTGGAAAGTACTGCGCATGCGCATTGACGTAGAAACGAGCTGTTCCTTCAGCGTCTGTGAAGTGGAGCAGGAAAACATTCCACCAGAGTCCTTGTTTAAGACTCTCATCAACAGACGAGTAGTTTTGGGTGCGGGAAAGGGCACTTTTAAATTTAACATTTGTTTTTTTAAGTAAGCAGCACTGCACAACAGTTTATGTCGCCTAATTAGAACCCGAAGTAGATACCGGTAAATATAACATGTGCTTTTTAAAATAGTATGCGACAACAGCAGGAAACTCTGTATATTCATGCAGTGAGCACTTTTCAAAAGAGTAAATCTGATCAAAAGCATATAAACATATAAAATTAACATATAAATTTGTATATAAACCCAATCACTTTATTTAGCGTTCATGTAAACACTACATTCAGATTGATCAATCAGAATGCATTAATGCTTCGAAATGAATGCTGTTGAAACATTTGCAGTTAGCGCCTACTGTACGGATAAAAACACTATAACAAAATCACATAAACAATGAATAACTGTACAAGGTGAAAAAAAGGTAGGCTATGTATACAGAGCATACTGAGCAACTATCATTTGTTCTATATATGTTGAGTGTTGAGGTAGTGTTTGTCTGATGTTTATCATGTTGATGATGTTTGCTATTGTAATGAACGTAGCTTTTTTATAAGTAGGGAAAATACCCGACATTAAAAAAATAACCGTTTATGTGCCTAGGGTTTTTGCATTGTAAGAATGAACATAGATAATTCAGATTTAAAAACGCTGACTTGTAAGGTGATGTTTTCTCATTGAATTCGTACGATTTCCTATTAATTCAATGGATTGTATGGGAACACTAGGGATTACCAATATGGCGGCGCGGCTTCACTTTCATGACGTCATGAGCAATCCAGCCCTCTATTATAGATCAGTTCTGTATTATAGATCAGTGAGACCGATAGAGACAGACACCCCCTCATGAGAAGAACAACTGCTGCTAGTAATGCACATCTCTCTCTGAGATGAGCGCTGTGAGAGAAAGCATCAGGGTCCATGCTGAAACCCAGTATGGAAGCGATCGCTGGATATTCCAGCATGGTCTCATGTTTATACGTAGGTATTAATACATAAGATTTACAAGCACAAAACGTACATTTTTACTGATGCTAAAACGTTCTATTTAGACGTAGGCCTATTTCAACGTTTAAAACGTACAAATCGCAATGTTTTTTAGCTAAAAAAATATTACATAACTTTTATATCATTAAGATATCCGTATCAATGCATTAAATTTTTATCAATAAGATATTTTGATTTTTATACCCCTAAACCTACCCATTTTATACCCAATATGCATTTTTTTAATCATTTTATCAATAAGCGATTTAGATTTTAGATCCCTTAACCTTACTTCCAAACCTAAACCTACCTATTTTACAGAGAATATGGATTTTTATCATTTTATTAATAAGCAATTTTGTTTTTTGAACCCCTTAACCTATCGTCAAACCTTAACCTACCCATTTCATAGCGAACCGAAATATGCAGGAAAATAATCATTTTAGTAACAATATAGGATTAAACTATTTTCATAGTCGCTAATCCCACTCCTACAGTACCTATAAACCTAAACACTTCTGTACAGTATAAGAAAAATAAGACAGACATAAAAATGCAATTACAAGTACCTAATATATGGCAAAATACCTAGTAGGTTTGTGCAAGGTGCAGATTTAAATTGTTAATCACTGAAAATATTAGCTAAAACTATGTTTTATTTGTAGTTTTATTGTATGTCTTAGCAGTTATTCCCACTCACCTCCATTATAAGACTCACATACTGCAAAGGTTTGTGTTACTTTTTTTTTTGTGTTCTACTGAAGAAACAAACTCACCTACATCTTGGATGCCCTTGGGGTAAGCAGATAAACATAAAATTTTCATTTTTGGGTGAACTATCCAGTTAAGTAAAATAACGTTTTATAGGACCACATTTTACGTAAAATACATACAAATTATCATGAGATCATGTTGGATTATACCCAGGCAGCCAGCTGTAATCTCAGGATTTGCTCTGTAACTGAGTGCTGCACACAAGCATGGGACTGCTAGGAAGTCTCCATTGCTTTTCTGTGTGATTTGCTCACTCATTCCTGATGATCACAATTTACCTTTCACATTACGGTTTGGTTTTCATTACGTGTTTTTTTTTTTCTTTTTTTTTTTTTCACATCACACTGTTGTGCAGAATAATAAAGCTGTTTGGGTCATCAGATTAAAGCCATGCTGTGTGTGTGTGTGTGTGTGTGTGCGTGTGTGTGTGTCTGTGTGTGTGTGTGTGTGTGTGTGTGTGTGTGTGTGTGTGTGTGTGTGTGTGTGTGTGTGTGTGCGTGTGTGTGTGTGTGTGCGTGTGTGTGTGTGTGTGCGTGTGTGTGTGCGCTGCACTATTCTGTGTAACTGTGGTTGATTCTGTGTTGGTCAAATGTCATATGGTGCAACCATTAAGTAAAAAGTAATAACACATTTTCCTTACTAATTACGTGTAAATGTACACATATTTGTATTATAATGTGTTATTATTTTTATGTTTCAAAGTAAAAAAAAAAGTATTTTTACAAATAATAATTATAATAAAAATGACAGAAACGATACAATTAAATATCACAATTAATGCTAAATACAAAATATTAATAACTATAATAGTATGTGTGTGTGTATATTCCATTATTAGATCTGCACAAATCAAAGTGTCTTTCATAATTACAAGATTATGTGTTTAAGTAGGGAAAGCAATTAATTAAAATCACAATTTAACTTCGTTCACTACTGTAAATTTACCTGACTTCTTCAGGGAAAACTACAGTCCATAGAAGAACCATTTTTGGTTCCCCAAAACAACCTTTTAGTGAAACGTTCTTAAGATAACAATTTATCTTACAATGAAAATCATTGATATGATTAATGGAAAAATATGAATATTTTATGCATCAGAAGATTTTACTATTAAGACCCCACGGGAAAGATTCCATGGAAGTTAAGGTTTCTTCATGGCACCATCAATGCCAGTAAAGAACCTTTATTGTTCAGTGTAGTGTTTGTTGAATCAGGTTTTATGCAGGTGTGTATGGATGGATTGTCAGTGAGGGTGCTGATGTTGGCAGGTGTGCTTCCTCGCAGCGGTTTCCTTCACATCACAGTGCGGTGATCCAGGAAGTCTGAACATGGCCCTTCAATTACACCTTCAACAGCTTCCATCCCTCTTCCTTCATGTTCAGCTCTGTCATGCAGTGCTGTGCAGAAACTTCTCAGTCCGTACTAAACCTCTGCCCTCATCCATCAACCCTTCTATCCATCCATCCATTGAGGAGAGATTCCTCATGTTTCAGACCCATGACTGACAACTGGTGCTTTTCTGATGCACGTCACTCACTAGCATTTGACACGTTTAACATTTTGTCTTGGCATATTTCATGATTTTTTTCTTTCTTTTGAATCCTTTGCATGCAGTCAGTATGTATAAACATATGTAAACACAACATGCATATGCATAAACATATTTACACACAACATCTAGTATTATACAACAATCCAAGTGCCAATTTAAATGAAAAATTGAATCTCTGGGTCCCTAACATGATAGATCTAATAAATAAAAAATAGGTATATAATACATACATACATATATTAGGGCTGCACGATAATGGTTAAACTGATAACCACGATTATTTTGATAAAAATTATAATCACACTTATTAATAATGATTATTCTACCCTGCTGAAAAAAACTGGTCTCCCAGCTAAGGAAGTGGTCAAAACCCCTTTAAAACCAGCCTTCTGACCAGCTCTGAACAGCAAAGACCGAGCTGGATGACCAACTAAAATCAGTAAACCAGCTTAGGCTGGTTTTAGCTGTGTTTTTTTTAATTCAGCAGGTGAAATGCAATTGTACTGCCATTATCTCGGTCACCACACGTGATAAAAATCCTTACCTTAGTACAAAGAGCAATATAACTTTGTTTATAAGTGCTATTATTGAAACTGAAACAGTCCATTTGCCACGTTATGAACGTAATTTTCCACGTAATTCATATCTATTAAAATCATCTTAACTGTAACTATTGCGTTACTTGTACAATAACAAAATAAATAATTGATTTGCTTACCTGTCTATCAATACACTCACGAGAGCAGAGTCTCTGTCAAGTCCAAGATTTTCGCGCAGCTCTCTCCATCTGGTAAACGCCTGGCCGATATTTATCCTGGTTTTATTCCTCCGTTTGTCACACAGTCTGCGTGTATCCGAATATGGACGCTTACGTTTTACTGGCACTTCAATACTCGGCAAAGAGTAATCATGATCCATAACAACGACAACCAAACCATACGCGCGGCTATAACATAACCACCACTTCAGCATTTGACCATGTGATATTCTGGTGTGGTGGAACATCAAAGTGTAGAGCGGACATTGCTTCACTGAGAGGCGACATTTCTTTTCCAGGACGGCCAGTTATTTAAAATCGGAATTTCTCTAAAATAATATTTGTGATATTGTAAGAACACAACTGGAGGAAATATATCACACTGTGCAAGTTATTTTCGGAAATGTTATTACAAAATTCCTCCATATTGGAGCTTTAATACACACTGAAACTAACATTGCCATGCCATTTCAACACAGAAACTGGTAAAAACTTTAGAAACTCTTAATATTAATTCCAACAATTCAAATTTGTGTACATGTCCCCACATTGTATTGTCACAGGTAGGAAAAGTGCATTTATTCCTCAAACACAATAGATCCATTGTTGAAACTCAGTGAAAGTTTAACCATGGCACATTTGGTAACACAAACAGTGCAAATGGCTTGTGAAAAAACACACATTGTCTATACGACACTTTCAGCTGTGGAGAGATCGCTGAACTAAATATTTTTAAACTTTTGAAGATGCCAAAAGTTCATAAAGACATCATAAAGCAAAAAATTCATATGGATTGGGTGATTTAATCAGTCTTGTGAAGAGATGCAATCACTTTATATAATGAACATATTTAATTTAATATAAAGCGATCATATCTCTCGACTTAGATTAAACCGCTCTATTCATATAGATTAGTTTTACGACGCCTTTTTTAACTTTTTGGATCTTCAACTTTTTGTTTTTGATCTTCAGATTTATGTTGTTTAGGCGTCATTCATGCACTTCTTACAAATGCACAACATAACTGCCATTAATCCATGTTCTCTCGTGTCATCACTTTGAGCGATTCCAGTAGGCACCTGAAATGTGTTGTGCCAGCAAGACGCATGGGGTAATCACTTCCATGATTTGCTCTGCGCTTGTAGGACAGATTCACAGACATTAACATGATATACTAAAGCCGTGTCATCGTTTGCTTGTGTGTGATTTACGATTGCTTGCTATCTGAGCCTCTAAGCCGGACTGGTGTAGCTCACTAGCTTTGAAATCCATAAAGACGGTGAATCATCTAGACACACACTGATCTGCTCAGTGCCAGCAAATGTTCAGGGAGATTTGACTTATCAAAACTGACACCCTCTGTAGGGATTGGAACCAAGACTCAGGTCTTATTCAGAGCAGATTTATATATACAAAATATAAATAAAAAAATTAGTAAATAGTAAACATTAATGGCTCTTGAAAATATTATTCAACAAGTTTGGACAGATAATGTACAATAGTCTGACTGTGGTTTCCAAACAGTGCAGCCAGGGTAGTCTGATTCAAAAACCAATGTCTCTTTTTAATTAATTTGTAAAAAAAAAAAAAAGTACTGTCTTGAACAGTGTTGGGGAAAGTTACTTTTAAAAGTAATGCATTACGGTATTTATTGAGGTACTCCATGAAAAAAGTAACTAATTGCATTTGGATATTGCATTTTACATTACTTTTTCTCATATGTGCTGGGCTCATTTTTCTCTATATATATATAGAATATATATAGTTCTAAATTCTGTAAATGGAACCGTTAAGTGAAGACTAAACCAGAATTATTCAATTCATAAATTTTTTTTATCCATAATTAGCAGTGTTTGTGATTGTCGAATCTACCAACAATGTCGTTAATTATTATTATTATTATTATTATTATTATTTTGTTTTGTCCTTTTAATTTTTTTCCAATGTCTAAAACACCAGCGAGACCTCATAGTCAGCTGGGGCTCTCATAATGCTGCAAGGATTATTGCGGAAATACTTTATGTAATATATTTGGTTATGCAATAAGAGGAGGCACACTTAACCCCTTTTGCATTTAGCACGGAGTAATTTCCCATTTGGGGTTTTAAGTAGAAATAACTTGGTTATGAAATGTGTTTTCTAATTATAGAAATTGTGCACAGTAATACCACAAACCCTCTACTGTGTTCCGCCCACTACTGTTAATTTGGCACCTGTAAACAAACAAACAAACAAACAAACAAACCAACACATAAACAGATTTGTAGGCTGTGTATTTGGGCTGCTAAGCATAGTAGCTTATTAATATTAATTTATGTGTTAATTATTAGTGTTCTTTTCACGTTATTATTTATTCGACCCCTGTAGGTTTCACAGTTTTTTTATATTTTTGGATGCTTTTCTCCTTTCCATTCTCATTCTATTTTATTTTTTTATATAATTTTTGTAGGTTTTCACAGTTTAATGGCATCTTCTGAAAACAGTAGGCAAAAGAAATCTGTCATTGTTTACTCTCCCCTCTCTCCTTCTTCATAACAGAAGATATTTTGAAGAATATTTGAACTGTTTTGTCCATACAGTTATAGTCACCGGGGTCCAAATTACCATTGAATCTCTTTGACCTTCATTATGATGGCAACATTTTTCTAAATGTTTTATTTTGTGTTTCCCAGAACAAATAAATGCATACAGGTTTGGAATTAAATAAGGGAGAGGAAATTATGACAGTGTGTTCATTTTGGGTGAACTGTCTCTCAACAAACTAGACTGAAATGGACGGGGAAAAAATGAGACACAAATACAGCATTTCTCTAATCATAGGGTAGATTTCTTTTTCTTTTTTGAGCTTTGCATGCCCTGCCTCCACGTTTCTTTGTAGAAAAAAAAAGATGCATCTTATTTGATTTGTGGCTAACATTAGTTTTAGCAAAGTCAAGTTTTTGTCTCGACGGACCGTGCAGTCATCCTCCAGGTTGTTGATTCACTCACATGCCTGTAGGCAAACTCTAGCTGAGATGTGGTTTATGAAGTATGTTTTTACATGCAGTTTTTCCCATCTCTGTTCTGAAGGACTGTTGCCTACATTTTGGTCATTTCTGAACATTTAGAACATTATTGGGTTAGTCAGTCTTGTGAAATTCAAACATATTATACATTCAGAGCATTAGACAATGGTATAATAGCAAGCTGTGACTGTGTATGTGTGTCTGTGTGTGTTACAGTTTTCGCCACGTAATTGTTCCTTAGGTCCTGTTCAATGTGACAGGCGAACATCAGTGTGAAAGGCCCCTAAAGTAGTGTAGAACAGATGTCTGTCTATCCCTGGTGGGTAAACGAATGGGATATTTCTCTCTTACTCTCACTTGTTCTTTCTCACCCATAAACACTCACCAGCAGACTTGCAGACTAGCTAAGACAAAAGCTTAGACAAAGGCGAAACTCATGACCCTGGTTAATGTGTGTGTAATGCCACAAACTACAATGAATTCTTTCCGGATGGCTGTGCTCTCCAGAGAAGCATTCGTCTTTATGGGTGACCTGTGGATGAACAATGACATTCACAGCAAGATAGAAGTCCGTCCTTGCTATTGTCATGAGGAAATACCTTGAAGGATTGGTTATTTCCCATCTGAACCAAATAATCCCTAAAATCCCTGGATTTCAGATTGCAGACAGCGATGGGGAACGTCTGGTACCATTTTGAGATGAACCTCCTTGTGATCCCTTGGAAGGCAATTTGACCTTGTATAGACCCTGATCATGTGGACCTGTAACCCCTAACAATAAATACATATCCTGTATGGCTGCATTACAATATGGTTTAGTGATACAAATGCTAAGGATACACAGTTCTCCCGGGACATTTTAAAGGTAGCTGGAAAGATCATATGAACAGATTTACCAACCACAAGATGAACTGCCATGCTAACAGGATCTTCACCATCATTCAAGGTTTCAATTACCCTGGTAAAATCCTACGGTTAATATAAAGCCTGACTACATTTGCTTGCGGAGCACTCTGTACTTCAGAGTTTAGCTCAAATCCAAATTAAACACAATTGAACCAATTAATCAAGATCATCAGTAAGACCAAACTCTAGGCAGGTGTGTTGAGGCAGGTTGGAGCTAAACTGAAGGAGCAGGGTTGGACACCCCTTCCTTAACTGCTGTCTCTGGAGAGATAACCGTTTCTTTGGTTAAAGAAGTTAAGAAGAACCTAGTTTCCAACCCCACTCAGTAGCAGTAACCATTCTATTCATGGGAATAAAAAGCAGGAACCACTCACTGGGATTCATGGAACTTGTGTGCCTGTGTTGTTAATTTGTAAGCTCTTTTGCTTAGACAGTTAGGTGATAAACAGAGATACACAAGTGGTCTACATAGGTCCAACTTGCCCTGGTCCACCAGAAATTCCAACAGGAAATAAAGATGACACAACTCCAGGCAGTGGTCTGAAGGTAAGGTGGACTATCACAAAGCAGGCCTAGCATGCTTTGGTCAAACAAGTTAATGGTTGGTGGATTATACTCTATACCAGGGTTCCTCAAATCTTGACTGTGGAGGGCCAATGCGTTGCGCAGTTTAGCTCCAACCCTGATCAACCTTAGCCTGACTGCGTCAGACTTCCTACTTCCATTCATTTCGCTTCTGTACTCAGTCTGATACAGCGTCGGAGCTTTCTGTTTGCCACCGGTCTGGAAAAAGCCGGGCCAATCAACGAACAGAGGGCGGGTTGAGAGCCGTGACGTAAATGCTTAGCGCAGAGTTTTACATTGTAGGTTAGAGAAATCAAAAACCGAAACGACCGCGGAAATGGGAAACGAGACACGGGATGCAATTCGCTCTGTTATGGAGAACATTCAACTCTTTTTCAAACTGCAAAAGTCGTTTACAGCCATGTTCACTCCGGTATTTCGCTCGCATCATCATGTGTTTACAACAGGTTTACAGTGGAAGTTCAATCATAGATTTGAGTTCGATGCATGATGTCTGTGCTTCGATGCGGCTGTACAGGCGCATAACATACATCATAACTAAACGTATCTGATTGGCTACGGGTAACCAATGATTTTAAACTTCAGACAAGCGCCCCCTAGCGAGAGAGAAAACACTTCTCTATTATGCCATTCCAGACTCTGTCTACGAAGCAAAGTGAAGTAGCAGAGTCTGGTATTACCAGGCTAGATCAACCTCACCTACATGTTGATTTTCTAATGATCCTGAAGTCACTGATTAGCTTGCTCAGGTGTTTTTGATTATGGTTAGAGTCTAGAGCAATAGTTCTCAACCACATTCCTGGAGGACCCCCAACACTGCACATTTGGCATGTCTTCTTTGTCTGATTCACCCATCTCAAGGCTGTAAGTCTTCACTAATAAGCAGGTGACCTGAATCAGGTGTGTTTGATTAAGGAGACATGCAAAACGTGCAGTGATGTGGGACCTCCAGGAATGTGGTTGAGAACCACTTATCTAGAGCACTCATCAGTGCAAAAAAAAAAAAAAAAAAAAAAAGCAGGTGAAAAAAACTATAGGTACTCACTTTCTTTGCATTTCCCATTATTTCTTTCTATAGCAGGAAAGAAGAGAAACCGAGAGGGATATTAATATGAATTCTCAGGTTCATTAGCATGCTGAGGTATTGAGTCAGCTGCAGTGCCTGTATAGATTTAGGTGGTGGGGCCATACTAAAATGAAGCACTTCTCCAGTGGGAACTGTCAAGGGCCCCAACTATGACTGCAACAGTAATTACTTCCACCCAAACTGTCCCTCCATCCCACCCTCTGTGTTGAGGACTGGGAGATGTTGACGATTTGATGACGATAAACCAGGCAGGAAAATGAGTCGGTTTTATCTTTCACAGCCATTCTGACAATCTGATAGTTGTGTAGTCTTACCTACATTAGCATCTTTTATTTATCAGTCATGTATTCTAACTTGTCAGCATATATGCTCTCTTATGTTGTATTAATTTTGTTGCTTATCTGAGCAGTTTATTTTTTCTTTTACACTTTTTAAATTGCAGGTGATTTATTAACACCTCTTGCCTGACAGATTATTTAGTAATGCTGATCCTGCAATGGAATGGATGTTGAAAAATGTCAACTAAGCTTACTGAAAGTGACTCTATTGTTGTATGAAATATTGATTTTACAGTGTTTCCATCCATCTAGCCATCTGTCTGCCGGTACATTCCGCTGTCCATCCCAGCAAACCATCCATCCATGTTCTTTCTTTGGGGGTATCATCTGTCTGATCACTGTCTGTATGCGGCATGACTTGTGGCCAAGAAAAAGGAGACCAAAATCATACACACACAATCAGTACTAGGAAATGTGAAAATAATCATTTGTAACTAATACTAAGTAAGATATCATCATGTCAGGGTTTATGAATATGAAAAGGTTTATGCTAGAGCATCCCATTAACAATGCTTAAGGTTATAGTTTTGATTCCCAAAATGCCAATTGAGGGTTTAGATGGTTTAAGTTTCAGCAAAAAGAACTAAATCTTTAAATATCAATTCCTTGGTCTCAGAGTTAAGACTTGGACCAAGGGGATTTCTTAGTAGACAAACTATTGACAGAATCATTTCATTTAGGCCTTATCTGTATACAAAGAACTACCTCTGCATTCAATAAGCTAGTTAACAACATTTCCAGACAACGGGGCAGTCAGTGGATGACATTCAACACGCACCCTTCAGAAGTTGTGTGGTGTACCATTGAAGGAGAGACTGCAATGAGGTGGGGCGAGACCTCCTACAGTGCTGTCTGTTTTTAACATGTCCGACTCTTTAGAGGTTGAAGGGATTTTTGACATGTGCTCTTTCTGCTCGGCAGGAGGTTATCACCTAGCGTCCAGACTCTACCCAATTAAACCCACACGCATGCAAATGCATGCGCACAACCTCATGCCGTTCCCCAGTCCACTCGTGGCCTTGTGTGTCTCAAAGATGATAAGATGATTTCTTCACAGTTTCTGCTAATGTATGTTAATGATCTCTGCATGAAAGTGAAAAGGCACCATGAGCTTTCAAATCCTTAAATCAGCAACATTTTGGCGAATATTGTTTGTCCACATATTTTTGATGAAAAATGCCGTACTTCGCCTTCCTGAGATTTATCGAAAAAAAGTTAATCTTTTACGAGCTTGCCTGTGTTTTTTAATTCATTGGCTAACTGAAGTGCTTCTATAATTAAAATCTCCTGTTAAATTCATTTAGAATCAGTTAGAAAAGACAGATTGTGACATTGTGCAAAACCAATATCCTTTCCCTTGTAGAGATCGCAGTCTTAGAAATGAGATTTCAATTAAAGAGGCAGGTTTGACTTCCTGTACCCCTCTTGATGTAGCGTCTCTTCATTCCGAGAAAGTCATCTAATTCTGACATGAAAGTAGCTGTTGAGAGCTCATTAAGGAAAGCACCTCACCGCGATATCCCATAAGTCCTTGTGATGGTGGTAAATAACTCATACAGAACAATGGAACAAAAACACCATTAAAGAAACAAATGAAGTTGAAGAATGGATTGGGAAGTTAGGAGCGCTTGATTAATTTCACTGCACCATATGTGCATGCTGATATTGGGGATATATTGAGCTCTGAGATCGAGCTTTCCTTGCTTAGCCATTCTAACCCTCAGGCACTTGGCAACGATATCGGTATATATCGACTCGTTATTCAAATTTAAGTTGACCTCATGTATTGTAATGGAAGTTGAGCTTGTAATTACCTTGTTTATGCGTGGTGAATGTGTATGAATATCCACAGCATAGAAGGGCTCTGGAGGGCAAGAGCGCATTGACAAGAACCAAAAATTGTCTAGGTTTGGTATAATGATAATAATAATAATAAGTATTATTATTTTATTTTATTTTGGCGTGCACTTGTAAGCATCAAATGGATTTTGCTCTAAAAATTTATTGGCAGCACAAGTAGCTAAATTTGCAAATCATGTGTTATATAAATTCTGGTCAACTGAACATTGGGTAGAAAGCCAGGAAATCAATTATGTAAACAGCGTTTGCATGAAGTAACAAAAATAAGATTCTTTATCGATGCATGAATGGATCGAACGTTTGACAAACAGTGAACAAAGTACTTCATGGCAGAAAAAGTCATAAGCTGCAGCCGTATAACCTTTTGGGAAATTCGGTCCGATTAGCTGAAATGTCAGTGTTGAGTCAGTAGTAATGAGGTGTTTAACAGGAACAAAAAGATGGCCATGAGAGAAAGCTGAGAGTGTGTGAAAGCAGGGATGAAGTGATCGAAACATTCAGCATTGAGATCCAGAGAAGAGAAGTTTACTTATCCTCATTTTGTAGTTTTGATGGTTGAACTTTGCAAATAGTTTTCAGAAGCCATAAGAAATGTGTTATCAGAATGGAGCTTTTCAAAGGAGCAGTTGATATGAAATGTATAAGCCTGTTATAAAACGGATAGTTCTGACCCGTGCAAAGCAAAAGTGTTACACACACTTCTTTATAAAAATACACCAAGTTGCTATGTTGCTCAGCAAACATAATGAAACTGTCATCCTCGGCAGAACTTTTGTGTATTTTTAATATAATAGTTTTGTTGCTAATACTTCATAGTCCTAAGTCTCAGAAGAGATTTTATGGTTCCCTCTGGAATTTTGGTCAAACCACTTAAACTAGCATTCTTGCGGTAGTCCTTATAACATTATGTACACAAGCATTATACTGGTGTTGCCACGGTTTATTAAAGCAAGGAAGCATAAGTGTGTTACAGTGATTTTTGACCAGATACGATGCAGTAAGATTGCAACTACAAGCATTTGAGAAAAAAGTGTGTTGCCACCAGATGTGACAGATCTACAAGACACAGCAAATTCAATCACACATCATGGCCAATCAGAAGAGTGTATGGGCGGAGCTTCTACAAGTGCAGACATAATAAATGCAATAAATAAATAAAAAATCACAATCTTATACAATCTTTGACATGGAACACACTTTATTCACAGTTTAAATGTTAATTGTCCATAGTTGATTTCATTATAAATACTGAAGTCGTGCAATAGTTATATTCAAACTCAAATTAAAAAAACATTTTAAAAGTACCTTAAAGAGCTTGTTTACACCACGGGATAAAAAAAAAACAATCTAAATAAAAA
Source organism: Carassius auratus (assembly GCF_003368295.1). NCBI lineage: Eukaryota > Metazoa > Chordata > Actinopteri > Cypriniformes > Cyprinidae > Carassius > Carassius auratus. Next base: position 20,125,987 of record NC_039292.1, on the reverse strand, counting down.
AAGGCAATTGCGACTTTTTATCTAACAATTCAAATGTATTTTTTTTAATTGCAAGATTATAAACTCAGATATAAAACGTTATCTAGCAATTGTTAAAGGTCATATGATGCAATTTCAAGATTTCCTTTTTCTTTGGAGTTTTATGATTGTTTCACACTGCAAGCGTGAGCGGCGTGCGAGCGTAAGTACATCGTCGCTGCAGACGCGCCAGAGTATTCACACGGGAAGCGTTTGTGCAGTGTCTCAAAGCTACACATTTCTTTACAAAGACAACTATAAATTTGTTTTTAGAGGTTGGTTAGTTATAAACTTGAATGTTTTGAAGTCTTGAAATTTGTTAACAGAGGGATTCACGTGTAGGTTACTTGGTAAATAAAAACTGCTCCTGTCATGTCATTTCAGTTATACTCAAATGTAGAACCTGCTGTTTAATTTTTTTTTTTATTTTATTTTTTTTATATAATGCATACCATAGGCGCTTACCCAGATATGAGCTATTAACCAAGTTATAGCTCAGTGTGTGTCCATAATCTCCATTTCTTATAGAAGCTGTCAATATGCTTTATGTAAATTACTTGTGATTTAAGCTCTGTATTTGTAACTGTAAAACTGTAAATTTGTAAATTCGTTGGATTTTAACTAATAGTGAGGCTAAGTAAAAATTTAACAATATATTTATGTAGAGCTGAATAAAAAAAGTAGGCTATGCATTTCTAGCCAATCGTAATTTAAATTGTAATATTTTTCTCAGAAGCTGTCAATATGATTTATGCGATTGTTTTGTGTCTGTGTTCGTCTTGTGTCCTTGTTTGTCATTTTGAATGGAAAAGTCAGAATTGTGAAAGTAAACTTCAATTGTGAGAAGAAAAAAAAAAATCTGAATTGTGATTTTTGCTTTTTGTTTTGTTTTGTTTTGTTTCCATTAGCAAATACAATATCCACAGATCACTGAGCTGTCAGCCACAACATCGGAGAAAAATAAACCATTCCAAAAGTGTCCCCATACAGCAATTTGCACCAAAAAGCATCAAAATGTCATTTATTGTTTGAAATTCCTGAAAAAAAGAGGACACAATATGAAAGATTAGAAGATTAAGATGTTCCTTATAAAAAAATAACTAAACACAAAACTTTACAATTAAATTCCATATGCTGGTAAATAAATAAGCTTTATTTGTTTGGTATACACTTATCTGCACCACAATGTTTCTACCCCCTTAAAAAATAATAATAATAACCTCACACATTTTCCATGTGCCCCTGAAGCCAGCAGAGATGTGTAAATGTCTTTTAGGGTATATAGGGCTGTTTGCCCACCGTTGTGCACAACATACGCTCGTGTAGGATAAATGAGGCTGTGAGAGTCTCAAGCTGTGGTATCCCAGGCCATCGATCCAGCTGAGAAGACGGTGTGGCTCCCACACACACACGCACACACACACACACATGGACAGCAGGCCTCCCTGCCAGAGATGTATAAAGTACTAGAGAACCATACTTGAGTAAAAGTACAAGTGCTCTATCAAAAAAGTGACTTGAGTAGAAGTAGAAGTGCTCTTTAAGCACCACACTTAAGTACAAGTACTAAAGTATTCAACATTTTTTGTACTTAAGTATTGCAAGTAGTCTATTTTAAAATTTACTACTCAAGTACTGAAAGTAAAAGTAGAAGTATTGTGTTATGTAGCTATTAAAGAAAGTAGTCAAAAGTTTGAACATATTGTTTTTACTATTTCAAATGATTAACCTAAAGGACAATCACAATTCCTTTGACTGTAACTTCTTGTAAACAAAAAACGGTTACTAGGGTTAGTTAGCCCAATTTGCAAAATTATGTGATTAATAACTTACCCTCATGTTGTTTCAAACCCATAAAACATCAGAGGGTCATTTAGAATTTTTTGAAGCATCGAAAATACATTTTGGTCCAAAAATAGCAAAAACTACGACTTTATTCAGCATTGTCTTCTCTTCCGTGTCTGTTGTAAGACAGTTAAAAACAAAGCAGTTTGTGATATCTGGTTCGCGAACGAATCATTCGTAACCGGATCTTTTTGAAACAGTCCACCAAATCGAACTGAATCGTTTTAAACAGTTCGCGTCTCCAATACGCATTAATCCACAGATGAATTAAGCTGTTAACTTGTTTAATGTGTCTGACACTCCCTCTGAGTTAAAACAAACCAATATCCCGGAGTAATTCATTGACTCAAACAGTACACTGACTGAACTGATGTGAAGAGAGAACTGAAGATGAACACCGAGCCGAGCCAGATAATGACTCGTTCACGAGTCAAGAACCGTTTCTGTCAGACGCGTCCGATTCGTGAACCGAGGAGCTGATACTGCGCATGTGTTTTTATTTAGCGTGAAGCAGATCGACACACAGAGCGTCTGGAACCGAACTGATTCTTTTGGTGATTGATTCTGAACTGATTCTGTGTTAATGTTATGAGCCCATGTGCAGTCAACGCCAATGACGCCATTGCATCGAGCGCAAAAGAATCGGTGAACTGTTTTCTTCAACTGGTTTATTGAATCGAACTGTCAGAAAGAACTAACGTTACTGGTCATCCGAGAACCGATGCAACCGGTTCTTGACTCGTGAACGAGTCATTATCTGGCTCGGCTCGGTGTTCATCTCTCTCTTCACAGCAGTTCAGTCAGCACGCGCAGTCTCGCTTGATTCGCTCAATGATGTGGCAGCTTCATCAAACCTGCCATCTACAGTTCTGGCAGTGGTTTGTAATGGAATGATTCGTAACATTATTATAATTGTAACGAGTAACGATGCAGCACATAAAAAAATATCGGAGTAAAAGTATTAAACTCAGCGAAAATATGTACCGAAGTAAAAGTGGAAGTAGGAGAAAAAAATAATACTCCAGTAAAGTACAGATACCGCCTTTTAGTACTTAAGTACAGTAGTGAAGTAGTTCTACTTCGTTACTATACATCTCTGCTCCCTGCCTCCTCTCCACCCGGTCTCCTCGCCGCTCTGCAGAGTTTAAAGATTGCTCGATTCTCTGATAGCTTTATCTTCAGCAGAGAGGGAGGTCTTACCATCTTACCACGAGTGGAAAACGGGTGGATAAATGAGTGAAAGGGTGGATAAATATAAGTTTCTGTCTGGATTTTACCAGTTTCGCAGTGGGAGAGCCGATCTGATGCTTCTCTTTAAGGCCTGTGCTCTCTTATCATTCCTATTCAGCAAAGATAGAATATTAAGCCCTTGAGTCTTACAGGTATGTATATTTTTATGTATACATATATGTTTATCTCATACCACAAGGGAGCTGTGCGACACATTGTCTTCTTCTAGAAGTGACCTTCCTAACCCCAGCGACAGTGTTCCTCCAGACAGATGCATGTGGTGGATTTGTTCTATGACAGCTTCAAATGCAGGAGATATGCTTTGAGCCACGGGAAACACAACAGTCCTCCATCAGCAAGCAACAAAATAAAGTGCATTCATGAAGCCGCGAAGAACGCGTGCGTGATACATCAGCAATCACCAAACACATTACACATGTGACAAATCCCTGAATACAGTATATGCAAGAATATGCAACTCACAATTAACCCCCAAATAACGGATATTTCCAAAGTGAATTATGTCAGAACATACAATTTGATGTTTTCGACAAGGCAAAGTCAGTTTAGGTTGTAAAATGTCATGTGGTGCAGCTGCCAAAACACTTGATGATTTAATTTTTTTAAGCTATAACGTTTGTTATTTTTATTATTATTATTTCTTTTTAATAGAAGAGTTTCACAATTTGAGTATAATTGCTGAAATAAATGAACTTTTCCTTGACATTGCAATTTAATGAGAAGCACCTGTAGGTTCTTCTTGCTTGATGGTTCCACAGTACAGTTATAGGAGTTATTAGATGTAACGTTTTCTTGAAAATTATCTTTAGCATGAACTACATAACATAAACTTCACTAATTTTTTACAATTTTTTAATAGATTTTTTTTTATGAACTCTCTTATTTGTTAATAGCAATACGGTTAGCTTTGCTGGAGCATCGTGTGAGGACAATGTCCAGGATGGAGAGGGGCACCGATGATTTTTGCAGCTGTGTTCACTCGCCGCTGGAGGGTCTTCAGTCTGCTGGACTACAGTTCCCGTACCAGATAGTGATGCAGCTGGTCAGAACGGTCTCTATGGTTCCTCTGTAGAATGGGAGGATGGGTGGAGGGAGACTTACTCTTTTCAGCTGGTGGAGAAAGTGTAGGCACTGTTGTGCCTTCTTAAAGAGTGACATGGTTTTGGTGGTTCAGGTGAGATCCTCTGTGATGTTCACCCCCAGGAATTTAGTGCTGCTGACTCTCTCCACAGTCGAGCTGTTGATCGTCAGTGGGGGGAGGTCTTCTCCACACTGAGGGACTGGTTATTAGTGCCACACCATTCAGCCAAATGTGCCACTTCCTCTCTTTAGTGCGTTTCATCACTGTTGCTGATGAGACCTACCACCGTTGTGTCATCTGCAAACTTGAAGATGTTTTGGAGCTAAACTCTTCAGTGCAGTCGTGGGTCAGCAGTGTGAAGAGCAGTGGGCTGAGCACACAGCCTTGTGGGGCACCTGTGCTCCATGTGTGGTAGTGCTCGAGGTGTTGTGACCGACATGGACTGATTGAGGTCTTCCAGTTAGAAAGTCCAGGATCCAATTACAGAGTGACCTGTTAAGGCCCAGCAGGTTTGGTTTGTTAATCAGCTATTGCGGGATTATTGTGTTGTATTCTGAGATGAATCGATGAACAGCATTCTAACATAGGAGTCTTTATTCTCTAGGTGGGTAAGAGCCAGGTGGAGGGTGGAGGAAATTGCATCGTCTGTAGAGCAGTTTGGATGGTATGGAAACTAGAGCGGATCGAGTGTGTTGGGGAGTGTGGTTTTGATGATGACTAACCTCTCAAAGCACGTCGTATGATTGGAGTCAGTGTTATGGGATGGTAGTCTGTGTTTAACCAATCATAACAGAGTCAATTTACATACAGTATAGTGGCCTTTAAAGAACAATAGTCTTCAAAAAGAGCCTTTAATTAAGAATTAATGTTTGATAATTACTTATTTTTATGCTGGTATACAGAGATTAGCCAATCATTCCAGAGATCGTTTGCATAAAGATGTCCTAAATGGTAGCCTTCAAAAACAGTTTTTAAATTTAAATTTCAGCCTTAAAAAATTTAAACAACGCTTGCTTACTATACTGGCATGCTGAAATTCCCCAATAATAACAGAGCTCATTTACATTTCAACATCTTAAAGTAATAGTAGCCTTTAAAACAGCCTTTAGTCTAAGTTTTTGTTTTAAACTTGCTATGGTGGTTTGCTGAGATTAGCCAATCATAACAGAGCTGATCTACTGAAAGGTAGATATTTTAAAGGTACAGTAGCCTTTAAAATATTAGGGAGTATAAAGGCCCCCTGTAGCGAATCCAGTCTTCTCTTGGCTTATTTCAAAATCCTCTGACATTTTTCTTTACAAATCCTCATTTTGTGCTTCTAACTCGTTTCACTAACTACGCAGCGCTGCCGAACTATAGTACAACTTTCGCCTGCACATCTTTTGGTTTCCAACAGTCAGCTGAAGTGAGAAAAAATTTGTTTATTACATTTGAAATCTGGATATTTATCTTTCAAAAACGCATGGATTCACATCAGGGGGCATTTATTCACCCCCCGGAGCTGTGTGTGGGAAGTTTTATTACAGACACACATCTTCTGAACTGTTGAAAGCAAACACATGCTTACCCCCATTGAAAGGCTTGGAAGAGCAAAGACAATTTAAAATATAACTCAGATTGGATTATTCTGAAATAAGAAAGTCACACACACCTAGGATGCTTCGAGGGTGAGTAGAAGATGGACGAATTTTCATTCTCGGGTGAACTAAACTTTTAATAAGTTGAATCAATGTTTACTTTGCTGAGATTAGTCTATCATAAAAGAGCTCATTTACAAATAGACATTTTAAAGGTACACAAGCCTTCAAAAATAACCTTTAATTTAAACTTCAGCATTGAAAAGTTTAATCCATAATTATTTGTTATACTAGTGGGCTGAAATTAGCCAGTCACAACAGAGATTATTTACATATAGACATCTTAAAAGTACAATAGCCTTTAAAAATGGCCTTTAAATAAAATTTTATGTCATTTTAATCAGTGCTTATTACTATGCTGAGGTTAATCAGTCATAACAAAGCTAATTTACATATAGAAGTTTTAAAGGTACAGTTGCCTTTAAAACAGGCTTCAAATTTTGGCCTTAGTAGTGAAAAGTTTTATTCTTAAGGTCAGTGGCTGTCAAAAGTTGGTTGACTTACATTATAAATTAACTTCACAGAAAAATATAGGGTGATTTGAGGTGCTGTTTTTTTTTTTTTTTTTTTTGTAAACCATTATGTGTGATGAAAGGTTCATATTTTGGTTTCGGGAGTTCACAACAACAGGTTGACATGGATGCAAGGTCCAAAAACACTATTTTTTCCTTTTTTGCACAACGACTCCCAAACAATTCATTTTTCCAAACCCCTCCTTTGCGTGACACTAATCTGGGGTGATTGGTCTGATGACCAAGTCTGTTGTGATTGGTCTACTTCATGCAGCGCAGGGCAATAACAGACTGCCCATCACCATTGCTTAGCCCGCAGCTTGGCAGAAAACACTGTCCAATGCAGAAAAATATTGATAAGTCACTGCAGTTTGTACACCAACGTATTGCTCTATTCTTGATCATAACTACAAGTAATAACAACAAACATTCACTATTTATATTAACTATTCATCAATATATTTCTAGACAATTGCGAGTGAACAGGTATTGCTGTTAGCCGGAGACCTACAAGCTGCATGGAGCAAACACAACACACACTAGGGCTGCACGATTCTGGATAAATTGAGAATCACGATTTTTTGATCTCATATAGAGATCACGATTCTCCTACGATTCTTTATTATTATTATTACTATTAACATTATCATTATCACAAGTATATAAATTAATTATTTTATTTTGCAAGGATTCTTTAAATTGATCAAGTGTGACAAAGACATTTTTGACAAAATATTTCTATTACACACAATTATTGTTCTTCTGAACTTTCTATCAAAGAAACCTGAAAAAAATCTACTCATCTGTTTTCAACATAATAATAATAATAATAATAATAATAATAATGTTTTTTTTTGAATGGCAAAACAGCATATTAGAATGATTTCTGAAGATCATGTGACACTGAAGACTGGAGTAATGATGCTGAAAATACAGCTGCACACCACAGAAATAAATTACATTTTAAAATACATTCAAGTGAAAGCAGTTATTTTAAATGGTAAAAATATTTCAAAACTTTACTGTTTTTGCTGTACTTTGGATCAGATAAATATAGTTTGGTGAGCAGAAGAGACTTTAAAAAAACATTACACATCTTATGGTTCAAAAACTCGCCACCTATTGGTGAAACAATGCAATGACACAAACGTTATTTAAAGCGCAGTACTTTCAAAAGGGGATTTGTTATATTTTGATCGCTGCCATATAGACATCAATGTTTATATTTAAACTATAAACTTTATCCCAGTATTTCTGTGATAATATAAATGACTAAGACAGATATAATACTGTGTAGTTGAAAAGACTGTTTGTGAAGATGTTTCTTAACCAAACATGGTAAGAGCTCTCTCTGTGTCAGCGGCAGTGCGCGCACGGATTTGAATGATCCGGTAAGACTTTGTCAAAGGTTTAACAGACTCGGGGAATCGTCGTCTTTTAGAAATGAGATCGAGAGGGTGTCTGAATCGAGATCACGATCTTTTAACGATTAATCGTGCAGCTCTAACACACACAACTAAATTTTGCATGGAATCACAAGCAGTTCTTATTGGCAAGGTTGAGTTGGAGGTGATGGTCCATCATCCAGCAAGAAATGTCTGTTAGACAAGCTGAGATGCGAGTAGCTACTGTCGGATCATCAGGATGGAATGAGAGGTAGAGTCGAGTGTCATCAGCATAGCAGTGGTATGAAAACCCATGTTTCTGAATGACAGAACCTAGTGATGCCATGTAGACAGAGAAGAAAAGTGGTCCTAGAACTGAGCCCTGAGGTACCCCAGTAGTTAGATGTTGTGTCTTGGACACCTCACCTCTCCAAGGTACTTTTGAAGGACCTATCTGATAGGTAAGACTCAAACCACTCAAGTGTGGTTCCTGAGATTACCTTTGCCAGTAGGGTTGATAGGAGGATCTGGTGGTTAACCGTTACAAAAGCAGCGGACAGACCAATCAGGAGAAGCACTGCAGATTTGGATTCCGCTCTTGCCAGTCTTAGGGCTTCAACAACTGAGATCAAGGCAGTCTCAGTTGAATGTCTACTTCTGAAGCCAGATTGGTTGCTGTCAAGGAGGTTGTTCTGTGTGAGAAATGCAGGGACTTGGTTGAACACAGCTCGTTCAAGTGTTTTTGCAATGAAATAAAAAAGGGAAACTGGTCAGTAGTTCTCTAAAAGAGGTGGGTTGAGAGTAAGTTTCTTAAGTGGTGGAGTTATACGAGCCAGTCTAAATAATAACAAAAAACACCAGTGTGGAGGGATGTGTTATTGATGTGAGTGAGTGCAGGTACAACTGCAGGGGAAATGGCTTGAAGGAGATGAGATGGAATAGGATCAAGCAAGCAAGTAGTAGGATGATTAGAAAAGATGAGTTTGGAGACTTCTGCTTCAGAGAGTGAAGAGAAGGATGTGAATAAGTGTATGTTTGCTGGTGATATGAGCTTGACTGATTGTGGTGTGGAAAATTGTGCACTGATGTTTTTAATTTTATTAATGAAAAATGTGGCAAAGTCGTCAGCTATTAGAGATGAAGCAGGAGGGGGAGGAGGAGGACAAAGAAGTGAGGAAAATGTTTTAAAAAGCATGCGAGAGTTAGATGAATTGTTAATTTTGTTATGGTAGTATGTCATTTTAGCAGTGGAGACATTAGCAGAGTAGGAAGATAGGAGTGCCTGATACACATTAAGGTCAGTAGTATTTTTGGATTTGTGCCACACCCCTTCAGAAGCTCTAAGCTTAGAACGGTGTTCACAAAGAACATCAGATAACCAAGGGGGAGAAGGGGTGGTACAGGCTGGCCTGGAAGATAAGGTGCAAACAGTGTCTAAACAAGATGTAATAGTGGAGCAGAAAGTATCAGTAGCACTGTTAGCATCAAAAGATCAAAAGATGCTAACAGTTTAGGGGAAGGAAGTGAAGATGAAACCATTGCAGATAGCCGGGAGGGTGAGAGTGAGCGTAGGTTATGTCGAAAGTCGACATGTGGAGGGGTAAGTGATGTGTCAGGGACCATGTTGAGGTTAAGAGTGAGGAGGAAGTGATACGACGTGTGCAGTGGAGTAACCAGTGCATGGTCAGTAGAGCAGTGTCATGTATAAATAAGGTCCAGTTGGTTGCCTGATTTGTGAGTAACAGTAGTTTAGCAAAGGTTGATCTAGGTGGATGTTGAAATCTCCAAGCATAACTAGGGGAGTACCATCCTGAGGAAAGTTTGAGAGCTGCACATCTAATTCTTTCAGAAGGTTACCTAGTGGTCCTGGGGGTCGATACACAACTACAAAATGTATTTCAAGAGGGTAGGTAACTGAATGTGATTCAAAGGAGCTGTTGATACCCAAAGATGGTAAAGGATTACATTTCCAATAATTAGAGATGAGCAGACCAGTACCTCCGCCTCTTCCAATCAAACGAGGGAAGTGGGAAAATGAGAAATTATTGGAGAGTGCTGCAGGTGTAGCAGTGTCCTCTGGTTTGATCCAGGTCTCTGTTAGGGCCATGAGATCAAGCTTTGAATGACTAATAATACAAGTAATGAAATCTGCTTTTTTTTTTTTTTTAAGCAGACTGGCAATTACAGACCAATAGAAAAAGAAAGTATTGTATTAGCAGATATAGGCAAAGTGTGCAAGTTGTTAAGATTGCGTTGCCTACATTGTGTGATGCGTGGTTTGCGAGTGGTTGTTATAGTAGGGATCTGGAAACACATAGTAAGAATTGGTTATAAACAAAATCTGAAACAGAAATGAAACAAGTAGAAGGAAAATTATTAATCAAAACAATACTTATATTCCCTGCTGGTGTCCCTGCCCGGTGGAGTCGCATGGTAGAGTCGATGGTCTTTACACTCTTCGGTCTTCACTAGAGGAGGGCTTAACTGGAGGGCCACTAACCTTTTTTTTTACCCGACAAAATGGAAATTTAATTCAGCTGAACACACTTTACTGTTTATCACAACAAAGGTCTAAGCAAGCGCACGACACTGATAACGTATGCGATAGAGTATGAGACCAAACGCAGCACGTCTCAACACAGTAAACAAACAAGTGTTTCCTAGCAACGACAACTGCGCTAATCATTAATGAGACAATAAATAAATGCACTTACGATCTGCTTTTAACTCCTGCTGAATAAACTGCTTCTCACAAATTCTAAAAAAAAAATTCTATCTATAGTAAATGCATTAAAAAACAAGACATCTACAGATATGGATGGGTTAGATATGATCATTGTGAAAAAAACCATTGATTGTATTGTTAAACCTTTAAGTTACATATTTAATCTTTCATTTCAAACAGGGATCTTCCTTAATAGGATGAAGGTAGCAAAGGTGGTCCCACTATACAAAGACGGTGATAAGCATATGTTTACAAATTATAGACCAATTTCATTATTATCTCAATTTTCTAAAGTCCTTGAAAAAAAATTTGTGCAAAAATTAGATGAATTTATTGAAAATAAAACACAGTTGTTAAACGAGAGTCAGTATGGATTCCGTTCAGGTAGATCTACAGCTTCTGCGACCATGAACATAGTTGAGGACATAGTAAATGCAACTGACAACAAGAAACACACAATAGGTGTGTTTATTAAATTAAAGAAAGCATTTGATACAGTGGATCATTCAATCTTGTTATCAAAGCTACAATTATATGGTGTGAGATGAATAGTATTGGATTGGTTAAGTAGTTATTTGAACAAAAGACAACAGTATGTTCAGAATAGTAATAACAAATCCAATAATATGCAAATTAAATGTGGTATACTGCAAGGTTCAGTTTTAGGACCAAAATTATTTATACTTTACATTAATGACATTTGTGATGTATCTAAGTTATTGAATTTTGTTCTATTTGCAGATGACACAAACATTTACCTCTCAGGAAATGACTTAAATGAATTGATAATTAGTATGGAACAAGAAATGGTTGAATTGAAGGAATGGTTTGACATTAATAGGTTGTCATTAAATCTAAAGAAAACAAAGTTTATGATTTTTGGTAATAGAAAAAAAGATGATAGTATTATACTATCAATAGCAGGAACAAAAATAATGAAATTTAGGAAACCACATTTATTATACATACAAAAAAAATATCTAAGAGTATTTTTGTACTAAATAATGTGTTAGATTACATCAGCTACTGTGTGGAGGTGTGGGGAATCACATATCAAAGCAATACAAAGTCACTCTTTCTATTACAAAAAAGAGTCATACAAATATAATTAAAACAGATTATAGAGAGCACACAAATGCCTTTTTTTTTGGTTCTAAATTGTTAAAATTTAAAGAATTGGTCGAATTACGGACACTTGTTGTTATGTTTATAGCAAAAAATAGAGTATTGCCCACAAACCTTCAACACTTGTTTGTCCTTATAGAAAATGAAGGAAGAAGAAAGGGACATTTTAGGTATCAAACTGTAAGGAAAACAGCAAAACAAATGTGTACTTCAGTGGTGGAGTGAAAGTTTGGAATTCGCTTCAAAATGAAATAAAGCAATGTAAAAATATAGTTCAGTTTAAAAAAAGATATAAAGAGAAAACAATGGATTTGTATGAACACTTATAGAAACTGATGATGATGATGAGGATGGTTGTGATCATGGTTTGCTTTTGCTTTGAAATCTGTTTTAGGTTGATTTTCTGTTTTGGTTTCTAGTTTGTTTCATGCAACATGCATTGACAGGGACCTGATATGTTGAGTTTTTTTTTTATTATTGTTGAGGGGGCAGGAAATATAAGTTATTCTTCACCCTGCCTCCTTTTCATCATGGTTTTATAAATTATATATATATATATATATATATATATATATATATATATATATATATATGAGGATGTTGGAAAAAAATATCCATGGATGAAATAAACATTATCAATTAAAAAAAAAAAAAAAAAAAAATGCTATCTTTAAGTGTGAAAAGCAGTGGAATTTATTTCTTCTATAGTAGTCATAGAATAAACCTTACAATGAACATTTACCCACCTTATGTTGGCACGGATGGCAGTTTTTCACGCGTGACTGCATTTGCTTCAACAACCAAACACTTGACTGTCTGCACACGTCGCCAAACCTGTCAGCAGAGTCTAATTGACATTCAAATGTATGCATGCACCTTCTCATAATTTGATCACCCCCCAGGACGAAGGTATCATAGGATTGAGCCGTAAAGGTCTTTTGGCATAAATGACAGAATGACATATCCAAAAGCATGTATTTGTACACTGCCGGGAAAAGCACCAGCCCTGGAAGTTGCAGTGGCGACTCATTGTGCTTTTGAAGCAAACTCTTGAGCTAAAAAATGCTCTCGGCAAAACCGCTGACCGCCCCATCAACTGAATTTAGCAGTGTTGTCGTGAGGGATCTAGATTCCCTGCAGCCTGCAGTGACGTGTCCAGAACGGGACGGGGACAGGGAGATAGGGCCTGTCAGAAAAACACATCCTCTTGGATGACAGGCCGAGAGCATTGCGGATCTAGCGGTGGCGAGAAAAAGAGAGGCAGTCAAAACAGTGGCGTGACTCCACTGGGGCTTGTGCTGCCGCTCCGCTAAGATCTATTTTTAATGCCTCAAAGTCCACGTCAGCAAAAGGAATGCATAATTATAGATTCCTGAATAATTCATGAGGGGCTCATTTGAATAAGGAGGTGGTATGGGAGCCACAAATGTTCAGGAAACTTTTCCATTTGTTTGGAATTTTTAGGTAGTAGGATGCATCTATCTGTCTATCTATCTGTCAGTCTGTCTGTCTATGTCTGTTTGTCTTTTTGTCTCTCAATCTGTCTGTCTTTCTGTCTGTTTGTCTCTCTGTCTGTCTGTCTTTCTGTCTGTCTTTTTGTCTGTCTGTGTGTCTGTTTGTCTGTATGTCTATCTGTCTGTGCATGTGTTTGTTTGTCTGTCCGTCTCTGTCTGTCTGATGTCTCTCTGTCTGTTTGTCTGTGTGTCTGTCTTTCTGTCTGTGTGTCTGTTTGTCTTTATGTATGTTGGTCTCTGTCTGTCTGTCTGTCTGTGTATCTGTCTGTCTGTGTGTCTCTTTGTCTGTCTGTGTGTCTGTTTGTCTGTCTGTCTTTGTGTCTCTTTGTCTGTTTGTGGTGGTCTGTCTTTCTGTCTGTTTGTCTGTCTATATGTTTGTCTGTCTGTGTGTCTGTCTTTCTGTCTATCTGTCTGTCTGTCTGTCTATATGTTTGTATGTCTGTGTGTCTGTCTTTCTGTCTATCTGTCTGTCTGTCTGTCTGTCTTTCTGTCTGTCTGTCTGTCTGTCTGTCTATCTGTCTGTGTGTCTGTCTTTCTGTCTCTGTCTGTCTGTGTGTCTGTTTGTCTTTATGTCTGTTGGTCTCTGTCTGTCTCTGTCTGTCTATCTGTCTGTTTGTCTGTCTATCTGTCTGTCTGTCTGTCTGTCTGTCTGTCTATCTTATCTGTATGTTTGTCTGTCTCTGTCTGTGTGTCTGTCTGTCATTCATTCGTTCATGATTTCTTCTATCTATGCGTTGTTCCCAAAACCCTTTACAATGTTAAAACGTTTTTAAACTTATTGATCCTTTCGACTGTTGGGTCATTCTGTTGTTTTTTTCTTTAATTGTATCTATCATTTTATCTATCCTTTATTCTTTTACAAAACATCCACAAGATTAAAAACTTATTTTTCAAGACTTTCAAACAAGTGTTTGTCAAACCAACATTCAAAGTTTAAATGACAATTGCAATAAATTCAAATTCATTCCTCAATGGCATAACACTGCTGACTGCAATGACTCCATCCTGCAAACTCTTATTATTGTTATCTATCCTTAACTAGTACAGAGAACTTATACTACCACCCAGAGCACCCAAGCCATTTCATACTCCAAGACACATTTTCACATTATTTCAATTTCCAGAGTTAGAAGTCCTTAACATGATTCCTGCCTGAGGAGAACCTGGATATTTTGAATAAAATGCACAGTAGGTTCACAATTATAACTTGCTAAAATCTAATAAACCCCCTCGAATAGGAGAGTTAGCATTACAGTGAACACAAGATGATTGTTACTGATAATTGCCTTAACTTTCACAAGTCATGAGCCAGCAGATGTGAAGAAAAACTCTTTGCAAGTCTTGTGTGAATATATAATATGAACAATAACAAAATTAGAGCTGCAGAAAACGTATTCCAGTCCCTGAGGAGCAATAAAATGAAGCTTTGCATCTGGAGTCAGATATTTCTGAGAAAACAGAGGTCATTTTGGCAGTATGATCATAACATGAAGAGAACACTAGATAAGATGTTCAACAATATTAACAATTTCAACTAAACATTACTTCCCTACAAACATTTTATGTAATTAAACATTATTATTTCTGTTTTGCTACTTTAAAGGAATGCCTCACCTCAAAAATAAAAATGTACTGAAAATGTGCTCAACTTCAGGCCACCCAAAATGCAGATGCATGTTTCTTCATCAGATTTGTAGAAATGTAGCATTCCATCTCTTGCTCGCCAATGGTTCCTCTCTAGTGAATGGGTGCCGTCAGAATGAGAGTCCAAAAAGCTGATAAAAACATCACAATATTCCACTAGTCTCCAGTCCAGCAGTTAACATCTTTTTTTTTTTTGGAACTTAAGCTTGATGATATGTATGTTTTTTTTTTTTATTATTATTATTTTTTTTCATTCAATAACGTGGTACCATAAAAATACTTCGTTTGTAAGAAGTGGCTCAAAAATTCACATTTGTTAAATAAAACAACAATGCATGCCATTCCTTTAATGTTCAGCAGCTCTTCAGACATTATGATATATACGCATATATATATTAAGCATATCTCTGTAATATATGCTAAGGCATATAAAAACTCTTTTAAGGAGCTCTTTTAATTGTATTGATCGGGAAGGCACACAAAGACTGAAATCGATACCGAGCGGGCGAGCGGCCGCCCCGTCATCAGTCATACGCTGAGACTCCACCAAGTGTTCTTGGATTCTTATCAGAGCAGATGAAGCGCACGTGAAGGGTTTCTCCGAGCATTTTTCCCATCACATAGCTTTTTTTCTTCTTTTTGATAAGGCAATTTCTTCCGCCCTTGGATTTAATGCGCTCTATCTTCGTGATAATGTCATGCGGTATGACGCCTGACTGCGATGTGCTCCACGTATATATTTTGTGCTAATGTCTTTGTGTATTATCATAGCTCGCTGGAATAGGTCACAGCACTCAAAGTGCATGCAACTCTTTTCCTCTGAAGTCTCATAAACAGAGGGCTTTGATTATGAGAAAGGACATTTTGATTGATGCCTTTTCATTTCGGGGGTATTTTTATTCCTGTTTTCCTCGTAATGAGATTTTCTTGCTTTATTTCTGATATCTGATGATTGGGTCCATACTAATGGTTTAGCCCCCCACACACACACTGTCAAGTGTCATTATTGTTTAATTAGCTGCGGCTGACATCTGAATGATATTCCCTCTCTCTGTGGTTTGGTTGGGCAGAGGTCACCAATTAGCAGTTTGCAGTCCAGATCCAGATCTGAGACTGGTTCTACCCAGACTGTGAATCGGTTATCATAAATTAATGTAATTATATTGTAGCAGCATTTTTTTTTCTCCACATGGAAAAGCTTATGTGGTTTATATATTTGGTCTATATAATTTTCACGGTGAACATTAATATATATATTATTCATCCATAAATATCATTAAGGAGTCGCACCAAATGACATTTTATAACCTGAATTAACTTTGCATTGTCCTAAAGGTCAAATCTGATATTTAAAGAGGCCTTATTGACCTTATTTTTGTGCATGTTCTTGCAGTTTGGTTGAACCAAATGACTTTTTTATTTTTTTTTATTTTATAATAATATAATTGAAGATAAATGTTTTTTTTTTTTTTTTTTTTTTTTCTTAATGATGATAGCAGGACAGTTACATAACCCTGACAGTTTTTTTTTCATAACAAAATTAATTTTCATTTAGAAAATAAAAACATGTTCATCATCAGATTACATATGTATTTAATTCATTTTATGAATGAATTGTGTGTGTGTGTGTGTGTGTGTGTGTGTGTGTGTCTGTTTGTTACGGAGTACAACTTTTTCAGTTGCTGTTTTGCATATTGTTTCTTTTCCAATAAATATTAATTAAACATATTGGCAAACTACTTAGTTTTCTTATATGAAAATAAATATTTCACTTATTTCTTCACACGAATAGCAGACAGAAAATCGTGAGCCGAATGAGGATTTTTACTGTGAAATGTGCTATACGAATACATCTTTATGATGAAAAGTCCAGTACCTTTAAAGGCATTAAATTAGTAATCATCATCATTCCATCTTCTCTTCAGCAGAGGACAGTGCCATTTTTCCACAGCTCACAAAGAGCCATCGGGTCAGATGAGAGCAGAGGGTCTTCAGGAGTGTGTACAGGGTCTTTAGGGACGAGGGTTTGGTTGGCATGAGGTGGGGGTTTCTTACACTTTATCACACACCAAAAACATTCACTGCTTCCTCTTTGAAAACCACAGCATTTGCCATTTATGCTCCTGTCAGTTTTCCGATATGTGCACATTAGGTTATGAAACGTTCATTATCTCGTCTCGAGCAGGAGCTGTACCTCCCTATCAACCTTACAATTCGTAGCTGAATCGTCTTTAGTTGCTCTCGTCTCGTTTGAAAACCCTTGCTGGACAATCACAGAAGGACCCGAGGTGTTTACGCTAAACATTTTTCTTTAGAAAGTCAAAAGTTCAGAGAAGTGAAGGGGACGCACGAAGCGCTACGCCTGTAAACATTAAGCATTTTGACTAATACAAGTGTTAACCATGTGGTGGATGTTTGTGGGAAATGATTTCCTTGAGCTGCTCGCGCACCATGAAACTCCACGTCACTAGTGATAAAGCAGAAAGGCCTTCAGGTAGCTGTTCACTGTCAGTTCCTCTCAGTTTTGCTCATCTGCTGTACCTGATGCTGTTTGTCTTGAGATACGAATGAAGCATCGCACAGATGCCGAGGGAAACATGCTTGCGTCTTGGTTTTGTGCACGTGATTAGATTGTGAACGAATAAATTGCTCAGCCATGTTGCAGAGTGATTAGACCAATAATTTTCTTTTCACCTTTTCTTTTTTCTTTTTCTATTTTTCTCCAGGTCTTGTAAAGCTCGGGGTCCACTGTGTCACATGTCAGAAAGTCGCCATAAAGATTGTAAACCGAGAAAAGCTCAGCGAATCCGTGTTAATGAAGGTAAGATTTCATTCTTTCCTCGGAAATGTCAGCTCAAGAAGTCTCCTGTTTTTCTTAAAGAGATAATTCAGTCCAGAATGAATATTCTGGATATTTATTCTTATGTAAAACTAGCTTTCTTCTGTGAAACCCAAAAGGAGGACTTTAGTAGAATGTTAGCTCTGCCCTTTTCCATACAATCAAATCGAATGGTGACGAAGGGCTCTCAAGCTCCAAAAATGAGAAAAAGACCATTAAAGTAATCTGTGTAACTCATGCATATATATTTGAAATCTTCTGAATTTATATGACAGCTTTGTGTGGGAAAAAAGTTTCAAATTTAAGTTTGTTAATCACTGAAAATCCAATATCTTCAAAAAAATAATTCTTCTTTGTTAAAGAAATAATTAAGTCCAAAATTTGTGAGAATCCTGAATATTTACTCTTATCAAACTCTTTATAACATTCTTTCTTCCGTGAAACACAAAAGGATAAATTTTTAGCAGAATGTTAACGCTGCCCTTTTCCATAAAAGTAGTAATAACTAGTGCACTACATATTTAATATTTTGAAAAAATATTCTAAAGTTATATGATGTAAAAAAGTTTTGTGTGAAAAATATTTAGTTTATGTTGTTATTCACTGAAAGTCTTCCTGTCAGCCGCAGCTCTCAACATATTTTTGCATATATTGAAACACATTTATTCCTTCTTAAAGAAATAATTAAGTCCAGAATGAAATTCTGAATATTCACTTTTACCAGAGTCTTTATTACTTACTTTCTTCTGTAAAACACAAAAGGAGAAATTTTGGAAAATGCAAACGCTGCCCTTTTCCATTCACTATAAGTCAGTGGTGACCAATTTCTCTTTAGCCCAAAAAATGAAAAAAAGCACCATGAAAACAATCATTGTTGAATAATTTTCACCTCTTTTTTTATCCCGAAGTCATTCCAAAATAAAGATAAAACAAATTAATTAATGAATTAAACAGTGCCTACGACCGCATTTATTGCCTGTACAACTATACTCTGGGTAATACTTGGCCCATAATGATGTCCTCTGATAAAAGCAAAACTGGAGAAACTGGAGACGAAAGATCCTGATTAAGGATAATTATCTTTCAAGGGAGGAGTATTAAAATATGAGATGCTTGGTATTATTTGGAAACAGGGGCAAGCTTGTGGAATGCCTTAATATTAGAATATCCCCAAATACATAAGCTTAAAATGTCTACATTTGGGTGCAAACCTAGAGCAACTGTTTTCCTTTTTCTGTAACGGATATTAATGAGGAAGGGATTTGGCTGGGATGAGCAGCAATAAATAAACTCAGCAAGATTAGAGACCTTAAACACTGCTATTCTGTCAGATATTTGCACATTTGAGGTTTGACCAGGAGGCAGAGGCCCAAATTAAGATCTTGCTGAAAACAAGCAGCACCTGAGGCTCAGCGACTCATGGTTTTTGTAGGACTGCCAACACAATAGACACCAGTTATGTTTTTAATAGAATTAGTAAATGGATAAATACCATTTTTAGAATATATATTCAAAGTTAAAGACAGGTTAAAGAGATAGGTCTTTAATCTAGATTTAAACTGCTAGAGTGTGTCTGCCTCCCGAACAATGTTAGGTAGGTTATTCCAGAGTTTAGGCGCCAAATAGGAAAAGGATCTGCCGCCTGCAGTTGATTTTGATATTCTAGGTATTATCAAATCGCCTGAGTTTTGATAACGTAGCGGACGTAGAGGATTATAATGTAAAAGGAGCTCATTCAAATACTGAGGTGCTAAAGCATTCAGGGCTTTATAAGGAATAAGCAATATTTTAAAATCTATACGATGTTTGATAGGGAGCCAGTGCAGTGTGGACAGGACCGGGCTAATATGGTCATACTTCCTGGTTCTAGTAAGAACTCTTGCTGCTGCATTTTGGACTAGCTGTAGTTTGTTTACCAAGCGTGCAGAACAACCACCCAATAAAGCATTACAATAGTCTAACCTTGAAGTCATAAATGCATGGATTAACATTTCTGCATTTGACATTGAGAGCATAGGCCGTAATTTAGATATATTTTTGAGATGGAAAAATGCAGTTTCACAAACGTGGCTTTCTAAGGAAAGATTGCGATCAAATAGCACACCTAGGTTCCTATCTGATGACGAAGAATTGACAGAGCAGCCATCAAGTCTTAGACAGTGATCTAGGTTATTACAAGCGAGTTTTTAGGTCCTATAATTAACACCTCTGTTTTTTCTGAAAGATTTTTCGTCATCCAGTTTTTTATATCGACTATGCATTCCATTCGTTTTTCAAATTGGTGTGTTTCACCGGGCCGCGATGAAATATAGAGCTGAGTATCATCAGCATAACAGTGAAAGCTAACACTGTGCTTCCTAACACTGAAGTAGTTCAATGTTCAAGCACAGCTCTCAGATCACGGCAGCCAATCAGAACCACAGAACGAATAATCCCCATATATGAGTCTCTTCCAGCACATGAACTCCAGACGACCCGTCTGCACGTCACAAACAATCAACACAGTTCAACGCACTAATCATATGCTCCTCAGGTCTAAATAGTCTGTGTTTACATTATCATTTCACATAAATAATGCATGCACCACCTCGTCTGAACTTGAAGTTAAATGCGACTACAACAGATATCACTACTTCCAGGCGTTGTTTTCACGTAATTACTCTGGTATAAGGGTAAAGTCGATTTAAACAGCCACCAATTTATCTCCGCATGGGTTTGAGAGATGAGCGGGTGGATTGTCAGGGTTATTTTGGACAGCGGCCTTCGTTTCTGAGCTTGTGTGTGTTTGTGTGTGATTCTGGTGTGCTGTCTAACTCTTGGCTTTGACATTCTCATTGTCGTCGTCCTGTCACAGAGATTAATATGGGCTATCCCAGCACCTGTCTCTCCTCTCACGCCTGCGCCTCCAGACCAGCATTGCAAATGTCACCTTTTTAAATGCAAATGTTGCATCCTCTGTTTCCGTCCCGGCACCTCGGTCCACTGGGAATGAGATTCTCACAGTCATTCTCTGGGGTGTCCGCACCTCTGGTTTTATATAGAGGACAGAACCACATGAAGTCCACACAAGCACACACGGCCAAACTCACAGCAGATGTGTTGAAGGATTATAAGAAAGAGGATTAGATAAAAAAAAAAAAAAAAAAAAAAAAAAAGCTGATGTTATGGAAGCTATGAGAGTTAGATAAGGATTTCAGTTTGGGTTTAAAGAAACAGTTCATACAAACATAACATTGTGTATTCATTTACTCGCTCTAAAGTTTTTATTTCTAAGTTTTTTTTTAACTCCGTTAATTGTGACCAAAGTTATGATGCCGTTATTTTTTATAACATTTATATACCGTTGTAGTATATTTGTAGTATTTATAAATATAAGTAGTAGTATTTATAAATATTTTGAAATAGAATTGTATATATTCAGTTTTCCTTTTAATTTGTAAATTTTTTATTACTAAATAAGTTTTAGTCATTTTCTTAGCTTTTGTCATTTTTATTATTTATAATCCTTTTTTATTCATTTTTGGTTATTTTATTGCGATATTTATATACCATTATAGTAATTATTCATATTTTGAATTAGAGTTTGTTTATATTTTCAGTTTTCATTTACAATTTTTAGTAATTTTTCTAGCTTTTGTCATTTATTATTATTATTGTTATTATTAAAGTTTTAGTTAAGTACTTCGACTTACACTTATTTCAGTTATTACCAATGTAACATTGTTAATTGTTGTTTAAGTTTCAAGTTTATCTAATAGAAATTTGATTAAATAATTTTTATTATTGTTTATTTTTTAAATACCAAAACATTCTATTTATTTATTTTAGCTTTAATTAACAATAATAACACATGTTCCTCAATCCCTGCCCACTTTTATTGTATTGAAACAGTAACTTAGACATTCTGCGAAACTCCTCCTTATGTAATTCATTGACAAAAAAAGTCACACAGTTTTGAAATGACATGAATCTTTGAAAAATTTTGGGATGAACTCTCATTTTTATTATTATTATTGTTATTATTATTTATTTGTTCATTTATTTATTTATTGACCAAGGATGTACTGACATTTAGTGTTTTTATGTTTGTATTAATTGTGGCAGAACTGATTTTGAGGCAGCTTCACGTGTCTTTGCTTTGCCACAATTGAATAAATAAAATAAATTAATTAATTAAATTAAATAATTTAATAATAATAATAATAATAATAATAATAACTCAAAAGATGAACTGTGAGATGCCTTGCTCATATGCTTCAAGTAAGGAGTGCTATTTTACATGGGGTATGGAGTTGCTGTTGATATAGAGAGTTTCTCATCGCTCGCTTACACTCACACTCATGTGGCTCCTGAGGCTTTGGAACAGAGCTTGTGTTTGACAGCGAGTGTGTAACTGATGGTCTCTGAGATTGAACATGAGTGTATTGTGTACGTGTGTGAATGCGAGTGGGATGTGGCGCCTTGTCGAGGCCTAAGGGAATATTTAACATTTACCTTGACTCATAGCTACGCATACACACACCATAGTCTGCAGAAAGCAGATAAGTCCCAGTGTGTGTGTGTGTGTGTGTGTGTGTGTGTGTGTGTGTGTGTGAGAGCGCACATATATAAATATACATATGCTTTTCTTCATGTCAGTGGTTCAGTGCGTCTCTTAAAAACTAGGGGTTCAATCTAGATTTCAGGCAAGTTTCAAAGTCAGCCGAGTAAATAGATTAGCATTAGCATATCGGGGGTTTAGAGGGATAAGAAACACAAACACACACACACACTGGAGTGTGTTTGATCTGGGAGCGGTTTTTATTTATTTATTTTTTAATCAAATGCCAGTGTACTGCATGTCGCGCAGCACAAACTGCATACTACATACTTTTTTGCACTGCATTATACTACACTAAATATATTAGCGCTTTCAGAAATTGCAGGTAACACTGCATTGTGAATGTATCCTCTGTTATGTGTGTGTGTTTGGGAAGTGGGCGGAACAGCGAGTGGCTAGTCTGAACATCAGCGCTGTGATGATTGTGCTTCCTGTGAGCTCTGGGCCTGATTAAAGCTCATTATCCATGGTAACTCGCTCTCTCGCTCTTCTCTACTGACACAGCATCAAAGGGACACAGCTAACAGAACGATAGAGGGAGAGAGAGGAAAAACAGGGTCTAGATGGATACAGATAAGGAGACCAAGAGGAATGGAAGGAGGAGTGCACTTATGTGTGCATATCTTCCACCATATAAAGTGTAAGATAATGCATTAGTGAAAGTAACACCGTAACACTGGCTTTTATGTCATGTTGCATGCATTAATGTGAACATTTCCACAACCACTCATGCTGTATAAATGGGTTTAATGAGAGTCACTCACTAGGTAATCATCATATTTTGGGGTCCTTGGGATTAAAACCCCTTGGTGTAGCTCATGTGATTCATCTCCCGATTCAGCCGATTGTAGTAGGAGTAGCAACACTATAGTATATTGCGACAAACAGAACAGAGAGTTCCAAGCAATTCAATCGCTATCAGTGTGAATGCACCTTTGTCGACACCTGGTTATAATTCAAGTGACTGAACCAAAATGAGTTGCAACACTTCTTCTTATCCGGTTTGCAACACAGAGCATTCAGCCCACTGAACTCTGTTATGATGCAGGACTATTAGGCTAGTGACAATGCCCCTGAATTTTCGAGATACCCCTACCGGAGGTAGAACTAAACCCAACAATGTTTTTCCTCATCTCTAAGGTCTCCCATATATGAAATGGATTCTTGGCTAAAAATATTTTACTGCTAAGATTATTAAATTAACAGATATTGTTATACACCACAAAACCAATAAAGGACTAAAATATAGCCTGTCCGTATGGGAGTTAAGGCATATAAACTAATGCAGATCAATCACACAAGCTCTGAGAGCTTTGAAACTTGACATGTTTGTAGTCAGGAAGTTGATTTAACTACTAGAAAAGACTGGATGTGAATATCTTGATGTATGGAATAAATAGACACATGTAAACACATATCTAAAATAAGCGGACATGCACAAATTTAATATCTATGCAGAATGTTTTCATTTACTTTGTGCTTGCTTTGCCTGGCATTATCATAGAAACACATATGATGGCTTGTTGGAAAGGTGGGGTTGTGCTGAATCCAGCAATACCAAATATGTAAATATATGATAAAAGAGAAGTGTTCTGTCACTCAATGTATGATGTGTCCAAAATGAATGAAAATGGAACACTGACATAATTGAGTCCAAACCCATTCATTATCAGTGGTGAGAAGAATGTTGAGAAATTCAAATATAAGAGACATCAAAAAATATTTAATATGGCACCTTGTACTATATGGAAACAAAGATTGAAATCGAAAGATAACACCTTACCATAGCACGAACAGGAGACCAGGAGTTTTAACTTAATGAACTTTTTAATAAAACTATAACTTAACTTCACACAATACAACTTAAATTACTGTCTTAAATAAAACAAATGGCAATCTAACTAAAGAAACAAACACTCTTTGGGGAAATGAGCCCTGTCTTCTCAGGCTGTTTAGTTTATTTTCTAGCAGCAACCATTTGGAACATCAACTGCTTTTGGTAACCATTGGAGAAGGGTCTGGCTGCAGACTTGCACTCTCAGACACTGCTTCTGCTAGCAAGGCCACTTGAAGTCTTTATTTTTTATTTTGTTCTATTTATTGATAACTTTTTGTTTGAATTTCCCAACATTTTATAACAGTTGCCATGTGGCAAAGACAAGAAAAAATAAACTAAATTACAATGTCAATTGCAATCGCTACTTTCACTCTCCACTACCTGTGACTTCACTTGCAATCAACACAAATCGTGCATGTTGCCAATGGAGACGAGACGCTGTGGTTGTGATTAAACGATTAAAACTAATTTAGTACTATAACGTACAGGGTCCTGCAAGAAAAAGACAAGCACAGACCTTGGCCACAGAACAGCAGAATATGAACGCAATGCACAAAGTCTTTCTTTAAGCGTTTTCCTCCTGTAGAAAAAAACTAACACTTAATATGGCATAATGTATTCAGACACATTAAGTTCAATTAAAAGATCAAATTCGATATATAGTTATTATTCAATGTACTGCAAATCAAGCAGATGGCTATGAACACAATGTGCAAACTTTGTCCTCCCATACAATAACGCTTAATGTGGCCTAATAACAGACTAAGATGATAAAGACAATTTAGTAGGCCTAGGCTAGCCTATATGTCTTGTTGTTGACTCTAAGTATATACAGACCAGCAAATATGAACGGGCATTATGCATTAAGTGATTTTAAAGGATCAACTCCGTACAGGCAAGCAGATGAGTACAGAACGCAGTGCGTTAAATTGTACATTAAACGTTTTCCTCCTATAGAAAATCATTATAAATAAAACACATAATGTAGGTTAATGGACAAAGACAGTGATATAAACAAGTTGTAGACAGTTTATTCTATATGGAAAAATGCTTAATGTGAAACTTTGCGTGTTTCGTTTATTCTGGGCTCACGTGCTTGCCTGTACATATTAGTTATGTATTTTAATAAAGTAGAGAAGCATGAGTTTGGCCTTTCTCATCTATGTCCATTATGCCACATTTTGCGGTATGTGAGGAAAATACTATATACATATTCCTTATATTAATGAACTGTACATGTAATTTGATATTTTAATAGCATCTTAATATATTAAGCCATGTTAAGTGTTTTTTTTTTCTATGCTTAGCTAGAGACTTTATGTAAATGTTCATATTCTGGTGTTCTGGCCATGGATTTGCCGATCTTGTCTTTTTCTTGCAGGACCCTGTACGTTATAGTACTAAATTAGTTTTAATAATTTAATCACCACCACAGCGTCTTGTCTCCATTGGCAACATGCACGATTTGTGTTGATTGCAAGTGATGTCACAGGTAGCGGAGAGTTCAAGTAGCAATTGCAAGTGACATTGTAATTTAGTTTCTTTTTTCTTGTCTTCACAACCTGGCTTTATAAAATGTTGGGAAATTCAAACGAAAAGTAAAAAAAAAAATAAACAAAATAAAAAATAAAGACTGCAAGTGATGTCACTAGCGGAAGTGCAAATGTCTGAGTGTGCAAGTCTGAGAGTGCAAGTGAAAGCCTGCAGCCAGACCCTCTTGAAACATTTTGGGGTCAACCCCCCATGATGTTACAACTGCAACACACCACTCATCCACATTGTCACCAGTGACAAAGTGGGTCATATTTGGACAGTCAGGGCAAGAGCAAAACCCTGTGCAGGTCAAGCCCACAGAAAGACACTGGCATTTGGTGGCATCGGTGCAGTTTTCGTTTTTACAGTAGAGGTGGGTGAGGTCTCTAACTCCTTTAGGTGCTGGTGCCTTCTGGAACATCACAGATTAAATGCAGCCACCTTCTCTGAGCCTCCATCCTCTACCAACTGGGTTCCAGAGAAGAGGTTTGGCCAGGTGGCTGTGATGCCACACTGCTGTTTGGTACACGGCTCTCAGCACATGTTGCTGGAAGCCATCTTCTGTTGGGGGTAGATTTGCTGCTGACACCTCAGCTCATCCAGGTTGGTGCTAGGATGCCCATCTTGGTGCCTCTTCTTTGTCTTTCAAGATCTTTGATTGAGTGTTGGTGGTAATATCTATCAAAAACTATAACGACACAGCTGTGACCTTCCTTTCCCATTAAAATTGCGATCTTTTTCCAGACACACTCACCCAGGTCATTGAACGTTTGAAAGGCTGAATCATTGAGCATTTGAAGAAGATCCATGCCATCAATGATATATGCTGATGGTTCTTTTACACTTGGCAGCTGCTGTTGTCTTCTTTATGCTTCCATCATCAAAAAACAAAGAGGGTGGGACAAAATCATGTTTAATCTGAGATACGAGATTTTTATGACTTGGGAGCGGGGAGATACGAGGTTATGCACTCATTGATAAGAATGATACAGACACAGATGTCGCTGCTGCCAGCAGTGTTCATCAAAGTCTGCGGTCGTGTCGAGCCTTTTGACAAGAGATAAGGCTTTAAGGGGTAACTAAACCCCTGGTCAGAGCCTGACTCCACCCACTGGCAATATTTGAAAAATGCTGAAAAGTGGGCAGAGCACAGCGGAGATAGAGGGGACAAACCAAGGGCAGGGCTGAGCCGGTGGGGCGTGAACCT
The DNA here is from genome assembly GCF_003368295.1 of Carassius auratus. Lineage (NCBI taxonomy): Eukaryota > Metazoa > Chordata > Actinopteri > Cypriniformes > Cyprinidae > Carassius > Carassius auratus. Next base: position 20,099,234 of record NC_039292.1, on the reverse strand, counting down.
GAGACCCTCAGTGACAGATTAATTGACAGCTGCTGTTAGAGTCACTAAAATGGAGAGTGACTCTAGTGACGCAAGTAGTTTTGCTACAGAGCGTTCATTTGAAGTAGAGGACTTTTCTCCCCCACCTTCACCTGAAGTGGAGGATGTCGAGGTGTCTGAGGACACAGGGCCAGGGCCTGAGCCATATCAATTCAAGCCACTGGCTCAAACTGCGGTCTTAACTCACGGATTCTGATAGGCATCCGATGATGCTAGCGAAGCAGCCGTGCAAGAGAGAATGGGCCAGTCTCCGAGTAAGGCACTGCGTCGCTTTTCAGCGTGAGCTGTGTGGAGCATTACAGCTGTGTGGAGCATTACCGAAGCATTACAGCTATGGATTTTTAACAAAACAAGCCTACTCAAATGTATCTAACCTAACGATTTTCATTCGTTATTGTAAGAAATGAAAAAGAGTTATGCAAAGATAGGCTTACTTGGCGCCAGTAGACAGACCTTTTTTCTCCCATAAATAAAACCTGTTAGCCTACTTGGGGCATTTTACATGCACAGTGCCAACTTTGAGTCAGTAAAATAATAATAAAAACAATAATTTAATGCTGGTATCCAAAACATTTAATTCAATACAAGTAGAATTAGAAATTAGATACATTTTAAAACTTCAATGCACATGTATAATAAGCCTAGTAATAATAACCCTAGTACTATCGATCATAACATACTTCTACAGAGACTGGAAAACTGGGTTGGGCTTTCTGGGATGGTACTCAAATGGTTCAGGTCATACTTAGAAGGAAGAGGCTATTATGTGAGTCTAGGAGAGCATAAGTCTAAGTGGACGTCCATGACATGTGGAGTGCCACAAGGGTCAATTCTTGCACCGCTCTTGTTTAGCCTGTGTATGCTTCCACTAAGTCAAATAATGAGAAAGAACCAAATTGCCTATCACAGATATGCTGATGATACCCAGATTTACCTAGCCATATCTCCAAATTACTACAGCCCAATAGGAGGATCTTTGATGACATCTTTGTACGCATACGCGAGTGGTTGTGTGGCAACAAAACAAACAGTACGGCAGGCTGTAAAGACGCAACGAGCACTTTCAAGTGAGTTATGGCCCGTTCACACCAAGCACGATAACTATAAAGATAATTATAAAGATAACGATATTAGCGTCCACACCAGCGAACGATATTGTCTGTGTATTTGAAGCGGACGTGGCACGTCTGCTGCTTTAAATTCTCGAGCTCATTACAGCAGGATTGATTCTGATTGGTTGGCAATGTTTTATCGTTCATCAGGTGGAAAAATCGTTCTGAAAGTGATTCCAACGATATCGTTTCTTTATCGTTATAGTTATGGTGTGGACTCTGCTATTCTTTAATATTGAGAACGATTTTTAGAACTATATCTTTATCGTTATCTTTATAGTTATCGTGCTTGGTGTGAACGGGCCTTTAGCGGGCAAAATCCTCAATATATAAGCACTTTAACATCTGAAGACCGGAGGAGGTTTGGAGAGAAGCTCAAAATTTGTATTGGTGACAAAATCGAAGCTATTCAAAGCCCATATGAGATCTGGGATGACAAAAAACGTTGGTCCGACTCGCCCGTGTCTTGGCCACGAATCTGCTGGGGAGACATTTATTCTTATTTAATAGAAACCCCTGGACCCTTCACTCATGAAAGATTAAAGGCTTTCAAAAGTCTGAAGGCCTATGATTATTTTGTTTCTTGAAAAGTTGGGCCAGTCTTTTCTGCCAAGCAGAAAGCAGTGATCGTGCTAAAAGCAGAGGTTAGACCTGGCCAAGCAGAGTCACAGCATGATTTGCATCTCCCGTGGGTGTTCGACAAAGAGAACGGCGAAATAATCACTGCTCACTGCGACTGCAAAGCCGGGTAAGTCTTCATTGATCAGTGTTCTTATTTACTTATTTATTTACTGAAAATGTAGTGACTGTTGTACCAATTCAATTGTTTTCAGTGTGAGACTTCAATGGCGTCTGTACTAATGGTGAAAAATTGTATATCACAGCTTACACATTTCTCCTTCTTTCAAATCCAGTCTTGGAGAAACATGCAGTCGTGTAGCAGCTTTAATGTTTAAAGTAGAAGCAGCTGTCAGGATAGGACTTACAAATGCTGCATGTACTAGTGAGGCTTGCAGCAAAGCACAGCTACAGAATGATGTGAGGAACATAGTCTGGGTGCTGTGGATTGCGGTTTGGGACACCTGAATCAGAAAGCGAAAACATATGACTCGGTTGATTTGACTCAGTTTTATTTATTTTTATTCAATCTTCTATAAATACATAGTCACTAAGACTTACCATGAACAAAATGTGCCTCACAAACTCGTTCAGAAGCTGCAGGCTTTCTTCGGAACCTCCAGGTTCAATCACCTAATTGCACGCAACCATTTCTTTCATTTTTCGCTATCCTTTTCGGAGGGAATTCGAAAAAACTTTTTATCAGGCCCCCAACTAACAGTACAATCGACCACACAGCAAGAGTGAACCATCCTCTTCTCTAAATCCTCCTCCAAACGTGCAAAACAATCAAATTACAGGTATCTAGCGGTGTTTCCTGCCACACGATTCCCATGATGCAACGTGACAAACATAAACAATGACGTCACAAAAGATCCGCCTATTGACTCCCTCTGCCAATGCATTGATAAAATTAATAGTTGGATGTGCCAGAGCTTTCTTCAGCTAAACAAGGAAAAAACTGAAGTCATTGCATTTGGAAACAAACATGAAGTGTTCAAGGTGAATGCATACCTTGACTCTAGGGGTCAAACAACTAAAAATCATGTCAGGAATCTTGGTGTGATTCTGGAGACCGGTCTGAGTTTCAGTAGTCATGTCAAAGCAGTAGCTAAATCAGCATACTATCATCTCAAAAACATTGCAAGAATTAGAGGTTTTGTTTCCAGCCAAGACATGGAGAAACTTGTTCATGCCTTTATCACCAGCAGGGTGGACTATTGTAATGGGCTCCTCACTGGCCTTCCCAAGAAGACCATTAGACAGCTGCAGCTCATCCAGAACGCTGCTGCCAGGATTCTGACTAGAACCAGAAAATCTGAGCATATCACACCAGTCCTCAGGTCCTTACACTGGCTTCCAGTTAAATATAGGATTGATTTTAAAGTACTTTTACTCGTATATAAGTCACTAAATGGCCTAGGACTGAAATATATTGCAGATATGTTCACTGAATATAAACCTAACAGAGCACTCAGATCACTAGGATCAAGTCAGTTAGAAATACCAAAGGTTCACACAAAACAAGGGGAGTCCTCCTTTAGTTAACATGCTGCCTGCAGTTGGAATCAGCTTCCAGAAGAGATCAGATGTGCTAAAACACTAGTCACATTTAAATCTAGACTCAAAACTCATCTGTTTAGCTGTGCATTTATTAAATGAGCACTGTGCAATGTCCGAACTGATTGCACTATATTTTCACTTTTTTTTATGTAAAATCATTTTCTAACTGTTTTTAAATTCATTTTAGTTAAGTAGTTTTTTTTCATAATTTTAAAAGTTTTAAAATTGCTTGTCTTTATTTTTATTATTTTTCTTCATGATTATTTTACTTTATTTTATGTAAAGCACTTTGAATTACCATTGTGTATGAAATGTGCTATATAAATAAACTTGCCTTGCCTTGTCTAGTAATAAGACATTTAAAAATACATCAATAACTGATATCATAGTTTAAAATAGATAAAATCTGAGTTAAGGCTTGCTTTATGTGTTGCTCGATGAGGATTTCTCAAATCGTTGCGACTTTAAATCCTGAGGACCAAAATGCCGTGGAAGCTCCTGCCGTGGAGTGAAGAAGAGGTGGCGTTACGAGGATTCTCAGACAGTTGAAGTGTCCAATGGAGTTAAGAGATTTGCTCTCAATCTATTTTCAACACTTTAGATTGTTTACCACGTGGGGTTGACCAATAGCATTGAATTGTGAAAAAATATGAAATAGACAAAATTTGGACATGCGAGGATTCTGCCTGTCAGTGACGATATTTTAATAAAGGTGTTCCATTCCAATGTTAACCTGATTCAATTGGATCTGTGGTTCATATGAATTGTATAGTATACTGTTGCCTTATGAAATGTATTTATAGTAAATGTATCATAAATATAGATCAGCACTTACCTAATGTAAGTTACTTTGCAGTAACCATGAATTTGTCAACATTCTTCTCACCACTGATAATGTGATTTGGACTTGAGGCTATTTATGTCAGTGTTCTTTTCATTTTGGACACCTCATACATTGAGTGACAGAACACTTCTCTTTTGATTATATATTT